>NW_028160267.1:233985-363174 GCF_964263955.1 Coregonus lavaretus | reverse complement strand
CCCCTCCCCCTCCCCTCCCCTCTTCTCCCTCTACTGCCCTCCCCTCCCCTCTCCTTCCCCTCTTCTCCCTCTACTACCCTCCCGTGCTTCCTTCCCCAGCCCTCCTCTCCCCTGCTCTCACAGTGGTCTCATTCATCCTACCATGGCTGTACTTTGCTACTCTGCCTTTTTCTCTGCTAATTAGTGTCAGAGCTCTCTCTCTCTCTCCGTCTCTTTCTTTTCTCTCTCTGTCTTTGTTCCCCCCTCTCTCTCTGTCTTTTCCTCGCTGGTTATCTCTGTCGCTCTCTACCCCTCTTTCTCTATGTCTCTCTCTCTCTCTCTCTCTCTCTCTCTCTCTCTCTCTCTCTCTCTCTCTCTCTCTCTCTCTCTCTCTCTCTCTCTCTCTCTCTCAGTATGTTCTTTCTTTCTCACGGCAGTAGAGAATAGTAGGGATTGTTCTTGAAAAGCGGTCAGTCAGTTAGTCAAAATGTCCTCTCTCTCTCTCTCTCTCTCTCTCTCTCTCTCTCTCTCTCTCTCTCTCTCTCTCTCTCTCAATCAGTAGAATAGAGATATAATGCCCTGTGGAAAGACGGATATTGAGGGCGCTGTAGGCAGGCATTTTGTTGTTGTTGTTCTTTGTTTAACCCATGATCTCCTTGTAATACTGTAACAGTCAAGTCTGAGCCCATGATCTCCTTGTAATACTGTAACACTCAAGTCTGAGCCCATGATCTCCTTGTAATACTATAACAGTCAAGTCTGAGCCCATGATCTCCTTGTAATACTGTAACAGTCAAGTCTGAGCCCATGATCTCCTTGTAATACTGTAACACTCAAGTCTGAGCCCATGATCTCCTTGTAATACTATAACAGTCAAGTCTGAGCCCATGATCTCCTTGTAATACTGTAACAGTCAAGTCTGAGCCCATGATCTCCTTGTAATACTATAACAGTCAAGTCTGAGCCCATGATCTCCTTGTAATACTGTAACAGTCAAGTCTGAGCCCATGATCTCCTTGTAATACTATAACAGTCAAGTCTGAGCCCATGATCTCCTTGTAATACTATAACAGTCAAGTCTGAGCCCATGATCTCCTTGTAATACTATAACAGTCAAGTCTGAGCCCATGATCTCCTTGTAATACTGTAACAGTCAAGTCTGAGCCCATGATCTCCTTGTAATACTATAACAGTCAAGTCTGAGCCCATGATCTCCTTGTAATACTATAACAGTCAAGTCTGAGCCCATGATCTCCTTGTAATACTATAACAGTCAAGTCTGAGCCCATGATCTCCTTGTAATACTATAACAGTCAAGTCTGAGCCCATGATCTCCTTGTAATACTATAACAGTCAAGTCTGAGCCCATGATCTCCTTGTAATACTATAACAGTCAAGTCTGAGCCCATGATCTCCTTGTAATACTATAACAGTCAAGTCTGAGCCCATGATCTCCTTGTAATACTATAACAGTCAAGTCTGAGCCCATGATCTCCTTGTAATACTATAACAGTCAAGTCTGAGCCCATGATCTCCTTGTAATACTATAACAGTCAAGTCTGAGCCCATGATCTCCTTGTAATACTATAACAGTCAAGTCTGAGCCCATGATCTCCTTGTAATACTATAACAGTCAAGTCTGAGCCCATGATCTCCTTGTAATACTATAACAGTCAAGTCTGAGCCCATGATCTCCTTGTAATACTATAACAGTCAAGTCTGAGCCCATGATCTCCTTGTAATACTATAACAGTCAAGTCTGAGCCCATGATCTCCTTGTAATACTATAACAGTCAAGTCTGACTGTGTCTGGTGTCTTTTCCACAGCAGAACCTACCACTTACTTTTTTGTAGCCCAGGACATGGTTTAGGTCTGAGTGAGGAGAAGGTTTAGGTCTGAGTGAACAGGAGAAGGTTTAGGTCTGAGTGAACAGGAGAAGGTTTAGGTCTGAGTGAACAGGAGAAGGTTTAGGTCTGAGTGAACAGGAGAAGGTTTAGGTCTGAATAAACAGAAGGTTTAGGTCTGAGTGAATAAACAGAAGGTTTAGGTCTGAGTGAAAATCCATTGTTAGGGAACACTCTTGTATATTAGGATTGTTACCTCTTGTAATTTATATCTGTAAACTAGGGGCTCTATTCAATCTGGATTGCTGAAGCATTACAGACTTTGTTATGTAAAGGTAATTTCCGATTGAGCACAGTCTCCACTATTGGGGGAACATTGTCTTTAAATTTCAATCACCCTGTAACGCTGAATACGGATTGATACGGATTGAATAGAGAAATAGTTTTCATTCATGTCTCCAGATTACATTATGGAACAATAAAGTTTGACTGTATCCTGTCTCTTGTGTCCACAGTGGGACCTACCACTCCAGGGATGAGAGCACAGACAGCGGTCTGAGCATGAGCAGCTACAGCGTCCCGCGTACCCCCGACGACTTCCTCAACAGTGTGGACGAGATGGACACTGGTGAGACTAAATAGCGTCCTATTCTATGTAGTGCACTACTTTTGACCAGGGCCCCCATAGGGAAAAAGTCTGATGACTCAATCTCCTCTTTAACGCTTCTCACAAAGTGTTGACAACAGTTACATTTTGTCAAGCATTAAAAATACCTATTTAGTCGAGGTCAATATGGGACGTTATTGGGACATAAATCCAATCCATTATTATAAGATTATTATTATTATTATTATTATTATTATTATTATTATTACTATTATTATTATTATTATTATCGTAATGTATATTACATGATATCATAATTCATTCTAACCACGTCGTAACGTATTTATGTCGTCGTTTGGCATCATCAGGGGACGCCCTGCCGGCCTCCATTGGGACGCAGCCCAGCCGTTTCCCTGACTACCTGGACACCATCCCGGGGACGGACGTGGACCTCGGCACGCTGGAGAGCGAGAGCATGGCCATGGAGGGGGAGGAGCTCATGCCTAGTCTCCAGGAAGCCCTTAGCTCCGACATCCTGAACGATATGGAGTCAGTCCTGGCCGCCACAAAGATCGACAAGGAGAGCTTCCTCACATGGTTATAACGTGGTTATAACGTGGTTATAACACGTTTATAGAACAAGCTGGACCCTTATATGGTATACAGCGGGGGGTTTCCAAACTTTTTTTTTTCTCTCTGTGACCTACTAACTGAGGTGGGTGTTGAGTCGTGACCCACCAATAGGACTTGAGCAGTGGAACTACATATTCTGACCTACAGAACCACTGGTATATTAGGAGAGGGATGACAGGAGCCTGGAATGGGATGATGGGTTCTAGAGAGAGAGAGAGAGAGAGACGCTACATCCTCTCCGCACTAAGTCTACACTCTGAACTGCTGCCTAGTCAAACTAGATGATTTGATACAACAAAGACATTTCAACCAACCTTCTTCCTCCCTGGACATGTATGATATCTGTCGTCGGTCAGCATACACAATGATAGCTGGCTGAACTCTCTTTTCGACAGTGCTACTCTGTTATTTATGCTTGTTTCTATATCTTACTTTTTTGTTGTCTGTGTCTTCAAGGCTGGCCCATGAACAGACAATTTATTCAAGGGTCCCCAAATCTTTTCACACGGCTAGCCTTGTCCTTCATCTAGGACTGAGCAGGAGAGCTGCTCATTCTTCGACCCCACCATCACTTCAAGGGAGTCTTTACCTGCTGGCCGGCCGGCTGGCACTAGGCAAGGCAAAGGGCTTGGTGCTCTCCTTCTCCCCTAACCCCCACTAGGCAAGGCAAAGGGCTTGGTGCTCTCCTTCTCCCCTAACCCCCACTAGGCAAGGCAAAGGGCTTGGTGCTCTCCTTCTCCCCTAACCCCCACGACCCCCAGACTGTATCTGAGCTGGGCAGCTTCCTCCATGTGCTCCTCTCCCCTTGCCCCCAGGCTGACTGCTGAGAGAGATCTGGCTGTTGGACGAGACTAGTACTCTGCATACATACAGACAGACGGACATACAGAGACAGACGGGCATACAGACAGACGGACATACAGAGACAGACGGACATACAGACAGACGGACATACAGAGACAGACGGACATACAGACAGACGGACATACAGAGACAGACGGACATACAGACAGACGGACATACAGACAGACGGACATACAGAGACAGACGGACATACAGACAGACGGACATACAGAGACAGACGGACATACAGACAGACGGACATACAGAGACAGACGGACATACAGAGACAGACGGACATACAGACAGACGGACATACAGAGACAGACGGACATACAGACAGACGGACATACAGAGACAGAAAGACAGAGACTGACGGACGGGCGGACGAACGGGAAGACAGGACTTCCACAACCAGCAGTGACCACCCGGAGCTTCTTGTTCTGGTGCCTTTACTCTACAACAAATGTGCAAAATGTGCAAATCAAGCATTTTGGCCTGCAACTATCACAACAACAACAAGGAGGGACTGTCTAGTCCACAACACAGTGAGAAGCGGCAGCAGCTCAACCTTTCGTAGCTGTCTGGGACGACTCCTGCTTCCTGCCGTCTCATTCAAAGTGTCTTGGGAAAATGTATGAACATCATATACTCCTGCTTCCTGCTTCCTGGCTTTTTTTCTTTTTATTAATGTCTTTTACATTTTTATAGTTTTTATTTGTTGTTATTAACGATGAGTCTGGGAAAACCAAAAATGATGTATCTGAAGTTAGGGAAAGAACTACTGATTTGGAAGGTTAAGTTAGGTTAGGTTAAGTGAGGTTAGGTTCAGTTAGGTTAGGTTAAGTTAGGGCTAAATCCCAAATGGCACTTATTCCCTACACAGTGCACTACTTTTGACCAGAGCTCTGTGGCCACTGGTCAAAATTAGTGTACTATATAGGGAATAGGGTGCCATTTGGGACAAAGTCTAGGTTACACATGTTAGGACATGTTAGGACCGTGTGGTGGTGATGGGGGGTGGGCTGGAGCAGGACATGTTAGGACCGTGTGGTGGTGATGGGGGGTGGGCTGGAGCAGGACATGTTAGGACCGTGTGGTGGTGATGGGGGATGGGCTGGAGCAGGACATGTTAGGACCGTGTGGTGGTGATGGGGGTGGGCTGGAGCAGGACATGTTAGGACCGTGTGGTGGTGATGGGGGTGGGCTGGAGCAGGACATGTTAGGACCGTGTGGTGGTGATGGGGGGTGGGCTGGAGCAGGACATGTTAGGACCGTGTGGTGGTGATGGGGGGTGGGCTGGAGCAGGACATGTTAGGACCGTGTGGTGGTGATGGGGGTGGGCTGGAGCAGGACATGTTAGGACCGTGTGGTGGTGATGGGGGGTGGGCTGGAGCAGGACATGTTAGGACCGTGTGGTGGTGATGGGGGGTGGGCTGGAGCAGGACATGTTAGGACCGTGTGGTGGTGATGGGGGGTGGGCTGGAGCAGGACATGTTAGGACCGTGTGGTGGTGATGGGGGGTGGGCTGGAGCAGGACATGTTAGGACCGTGTGGTGGTGATGGGGGGTGGGCTGGAGCCTGGGCCGGGGACCTCGTATACTAAAATCATACTGCTGCTTGGCTGTGCCAGCGTGTCTATAACTTAAACCTGTCATTGTCAAATCAAGTGGCTTCAGTTGTATTTCTTTGGGAGAAGAAGAGGAACAAAAGCAAAAAAGCAACACCAAGTTTTCTGTATTGTAGTGTATTGTAGTGTATTGTAGTGTATTGTAGTGTATTGTAGTGTATTGTGTATCGTGACGTCGAGCAATAATGATGTATCTAAGAAATTGTATTATTGACGAACAAACCACACTCTCCTCTACTTACCCTAATGTTCAATAATCAAAAGTATATTTCTGTTGTTAAAGGTTTTATAAAAACGTGTTATTATGATGGGGCTTTTTTTTTATGAATCCTATCTTCTTTATATTTCAGTCTTATTCAAGCCTGATTCACTGTTGCTTTGTTGTATCTTTTAGTAATCTTCTATGTTTGTTAGGTTATTACATGATATTAGATCAAATTGCTTTTTTTGGTTTACTTTAGCTTGTTGTTTTATAGGTGGATTGATATGTTTTAACCGGGTCACCTTTCAGCACATCACTAACTGACATGGGATCTTTACAAACACAGACATATTCCGTTACACATTTTGTAATGATTTGATCAATATTGGTGTTATTGTATCCTTATCGATCACACACACTCTGCTTTCATGCTTTACCTATTAGGTTAAGATATTCTTAATCAATAACCAAACAAATTTTTTAAAAATAATAATAACAAGAAAAACAAAAGGCACTTTGGATCAATAAGAACTGGTTTGATATAGTTGCATCCCAAATGGCACCCTGTTCCCTACACAGTGCACTACTTTAGACCAAGGCCCAAAGGGATCTGGTCAAACGTAGTGCACTATATAGGGAATAGGGTGCCTTTGGGGAGACAGCCACAGCCCTTGATGCCTTGCTATAGACCTGCTGTGCTGCTGAAACAAGATGGTGGTTAGGACCGGTTTTAGCTGGTTATAGAAGAGTATGTCACGATGGTTAGAGAAGTAACACTAGAGTCAGAGGTTACAGCTGGGGTTTGAATTTGAATGAGTGGTAAGTGTGAGTTACAGCATGTGGGCTCTAGTTGGTGTACAGTTAGAATTTCTCCTCGTGAAAAAAAACAACAACAAAAACAACAGTTAGAATTTCTCCTCGTGAAAAAAACAACAACAAACAAACAATCAGCTATGGTTTTACAGTCAGGAATTGTTGTGACAGATTCCAAAGAGTTATTTTTTATTTTTTTTCCCGAATGGTTCTTCTTCCAACTTGATGATGAATCTAATTTCACGGGCGACAAACAAAATGATATTGTTATTATCAACCTCTGTCCATCTATGTATCTATCTACACATGTATAAGCTAATGAGAACGTGTCAATTAGGTAGGGTTTTCAAGGTAATAGAGGCGGAATTTCAATTTCTAGACATGATGGTCATTTTGATTTAACTAAACTGTGAGGATTCTAAAGGATTCCAGGAGTTCTAGAATAGAACCAGACAAGTACGTGATTCTTCCTGAGAGTAATTTTTTTTTTTGGTCACGTGTTTGTTGACATTCTTCCAGAACAAGAGAACACTACAGTGCTTTTCCTGTTAAAAGTTTGGTGGTTGAATAAATAGATGTGTTTGTCACATAAGCGTGATTTTATGCTTAGCTAGTTTTGTTAGACTATAGTTAACTGTTTGACTGTCTTTGTAGCGTAGTACTAATCGCTCACATTTAAAGGATTGGTATTTAGATTTTTTTCTAAATGCACACATCAAAAATGAATTTATATTCAGTAACGATGATCTCTAAGTATTTTCATAGATATTATGTGCATGTATTTTAGAAACATAAATTCTGTTACATTATATCCCTTTCTATAATACTTTAGAATTGGCCTGGAATAAAGTATATTACTATAGTAATAATGTGTCTTGTTTTGTTTTAATATCTATTGTTTACAGGAAACTCATTCAACTATTTTAGATTAAGTTTTGTGAAAAAGGACTGGGGGGGGTGGGGGTGGGGGTGGGGGGGATATACTTCTCCCATGGGCAAAGAAACAGAAAAAGGGGTGAAGATATTAACTAACAATATTTTTGATCCGAATGTGCAAATTGTCCAAACAGATCCACAAGGTAGATGTGTTATTTTAAATATGTTATTGGACCATAAACAGATTTGTCTCATTAATCTATATGGTCCAAATAATGATGATCCACGCTTCTTTGAAAATATATATAATAATTTATCAAACCTACAAGCAATACAAGACTCTATTATTATGGTGGGGGATTATAATACGGTTTTAAATACGTCAATGGACCGTAAAGGAAATCACATTACAAACTATCACCCTCATGCACTTAAGGAAATCATGAATGTCATGGATACATTAGAACTAGTAGATATATGGAGGCTTAAATATCCTGACCTAGTGAGATATACATGGCGGAGACTCATCATGGATATATTAGAACTAGTGGATATATGGAGGCTTAAATATCCTGACCTAGTGAGATATACATGGAGGAGACTCATCATGGATATATTAGAACTAGTTGATATATGGAGGCTTAAATATCCTGACCTAGTGAGATATACATGGCAGAGACTCAATCAAGCTAGTCGTCTTGACTACTCTCTTATGTCATTCTCGCTGGCACCAAAAGTAAAAAAAAAAAAAAGTTTTGATAGGGGACAGAATGCGGTCAGACCATCAAATAATTGGTATTTACAGTTGAAGTCGGAAGTTTACATACACTTACGTTGGAGTCATTAAAACTCGTTTTTCAACCACTCCACACATTTCTTGTTAACAAACTATAGTTTTGGCAAGTCAGTTAGTCACCTCAAGGGTCTGGAGGGCGTTCATGGAACGTCTGGGGGTCTCGATCAGCCTGACCTCAGGTTTTCACCCCGAGAGTAATGGGCAGGTGGAGAGAGTTAACCAGGATGTGGGTAGGTTTCTGTGGTCCTATTGCCAGGACCGGCCGGGGGAGTGGTCAGGTTTTATCCCCTGGGCAGAGATGGCCCAAAACTCACTCCGCCACTCATCCTTTCTCCCTTTCAGTGTGTGTTAGTTTATCAGCCGGTCCTGGCACCTTGGCATCAGAGCCAGATCGAGGCTCCTGCGGTGGATGAGTGGTTTCGGCGCTCGGAAGAGACCTGGAACGCTGCCCATGTACGCCTGCAGCGGGCCATCAGGCAACAAAAGGCGAGCGCCGACCGCCACCGCAGTGAGAACCCGGTGTATGCACCGGGTGATCGGGTCTGGCTCTCGACCCGAAACCTGCCCCTTCGCCTGCTCTGCCAGAAGCTGGGTCGGCGGTTTGTGGGGCCATTTAAAGTCCTGAGGAGATTGAACAAGGTATGTTATAGGTTACAGCTTCTTCTGAATTACCGTATTAACCCCTCGTTCCATGTGTCTCTCCTCAGGCCGGTAGTAGCTGGTCCACTCCAGGAGTCTGAGGTACGGGAGGTTCCTCCGCCCACACTGGACATCGAGGGGGCACCGCCGTACTTGGTCCGTTCCATCCTGGATTCGAGGCGTCGGGTGGGGGGCCTGCAGTATCTCGTGGAGTGGGAGGAGTACGGTCCGGAGGAATGGTGCTGGGTTCCTAGGAGGGATATCCTCGATCACTCCATGTTGAGGGATTTCCACCATTGTCATCCGACTCGCCCTGCGCCGCGTCCTCCTGACCATCCCCGAGGCCGGTGTCGGCGCACGGCTGGAGCCGCACGTCAAGTGGGGGGGTACTGTCACGAATTCAGCCAAGGCTGCTCCTCCTCCTTGCTCGGGCAGGCTTCGGCGTTCGTCGTCCCCGGAGTACTAGCTGCTACCGATCTATGTTTCTGTGTTCTCCTTGTCTTGTCTTTATCGTTCACACCTGGTTCCCATTACGTATTGATCACTTCCCTATTTAACCCTCTGGCTCCCACTGTGTGTTGTGCGTGTTTGTCCATGTTTGGTTGTCGTCTGGTGAGCGGGTTTGTTTCCTCCCTGCGTGGAGGTTATGTTATTTACGTTACCTACGAGTAAAGTACGTTTTCGATTAGCTCTGTGTCCTGCGCCTGACTTCGTCCTACCGCATCACACTGACATCCTAACACTAGGATTAAATGTCAGGAATTGTGAAAAACTGAGTTTAAATGTATTTGGCTAAGGTGTATGTAAACTTCCGACTTCAACTGTATATATTACTCTTACAGAATTTCCACGTGGGCGAGGATATTGGAAATTGTATCAAAGTCTATTGGATGACAACTTGTTTTTAACCAGAAGAACAGCCCAAATAAGCAAATAGAAATGACAGTCCATCATTACTTTAAGATATGAAGATCAGCCAATACGGAAAATGTCAAGAACTTTGAAAGTTTCTTCAAGTGCAGTCGCAAAAACCATCAAGCGCTATGATGAAACTGGCTCTCATGTGGACCGCGATAGTAATAAAAGACCCAGAGTTACCTCTGCTGCAGAGGATAAGTTCATTAGAGTTACCAGCCTCAGAAATTGCAGCCCAAATAAATGCTTCACAGAGTTCAAATAACAGACAAATCTCAACATCAACTGTTCAGAGGCGACTGTGTGAATCAGGCCTTCATGGTCGAATTGCTGGAAAATAAACCACTACTAAAGGACACCAATAAGATGGAGAGACATGCTTGGGCCAAGAAACACGAGCAATGGACATTAGACCGGTGGAAATGTGTCCTTTGGTCTGGAGTCCAAATTTGAGATTTTTCGTTCCAACCGCTGTTTCTTTGTGATCTCCACATGTGTATTTCCCACCGTAAAGCATGGAGGAGGAGGTGTTATGGTGTGGGGGTGCTTTGCTGGTGACACTGTCTGTGATTTATTTACAATTCAAGGCACACTTAACCAGCATGGCTACCACAGCATTCTGCAGCGATACGCCATCCCATCTGGTTTGGGCTTAGTGGGACTATCATTTGTTTTACAACAGGACAATGACCCAAAACACCTCCAGGCTGTGTAAGGGCTATTTTACCAAGAAGGAGAGTGATGGAGTGCTGCATCAGATGACCTGGCCTCCAGAATCCCCTGACCTCAACCCAGTTGAGATGGTTTGGGATGAGTCGGACCGCATAGTGAAATGAAAAGCAGCCAACAAGTGCTCAGCATATGTGGGAACTCCTTCAAGACTGTTGGAAAAGCATTCCAGGTGAATCTGGTTGAGAGAATGCCAAGAGTGTGCAAAGCTGTCATCAAGGCAAAGGGTGGCTATTTGAAGAATCTCAAATATAACATATATTTTGATTTGTTTAACAGTTTTTTATTTACTACATGATTCCATATGTGTTATTTCATTGTTTTGATGTCTTCACTATTATTCTACAATGTAAAAAACTGTAAAAATAAAGAAAAGCCCTTGAGTGAGTAGGTGTGTCCAAACCTTTGACTGGTAGTGTATATTTATAAAAAATATATATATGGGGGATTGGAAATGATACAGACAATTACATTGATATGAGCCACAATCTATTTGCAATATTAAAGCTGATCCACCCCCTAAGAGAAAATAAAATAAAAAATTGCCTTTTCCTTGTTGGGAACGACAAAATGTCCCCACTTGTCAGAATGTTCCTTGTTTTACTATCGTTGTGAGAACATACACACATACACACACACGCTACACACACACACACACACGCTACACACACACACACACACGCTAACTCATACACACACACGCTACACACATACACACACACGCTACACACACACACACACACACGCTAACTCATACACACACACGCTACACACATACACACACACGCTACACACATACACACACACGCTACACACATACACACACACGCTACACACATACACACACACGCTACACACATACACACACACGCTACACACATACACACACACGCTACACACATACACACACACGCTACACACATACACACACACGCTACACACATACACACACACGCTACACACATACACACACACGCTACACACATACACACACACGCTACACACATACACACACACGCTACACACATACACACACACGCTACACACATACACACACACGCTACACACATACACACACACGCTACACACATACACACACACGCTAACTCATACACACACACGCTAACTCATACACACACACGCTAACTCATGAATACTGTAATCTACTCTGTAGAAGAGGTATGGTTTGATTTGTGTGAAACAAAAAAGGCTGGTGTTGATGTGTGAGAAGAAGTAAAATAAAACGTAAAAGATTATTAATTCAGGCTGTAACACAACAAACTGTGCAAATTTCTGAAGTCACTGTAGTCCACTACTTTTGAACAGGGCCAACAGGGCTCTGGTCAAAAGTAGTGCACTATATAGGGAATAGGGTGCCATTCTCTGGTCTAAAGTAGTGCACTATATAGGGAATAGGGGTGCCATTCTCTGGTCAAAAGTAGTGCACTATATAGGGAATAGGGGTGCCGTTTGGGATGCAAATATTTTTTGGTCTGGAAATGTCTCATACTTGTAAAAGAGATTTCTTATGGCAAAAATCACCTTTATTCTACAAACAAGTGATGCTGATACGGTAATAGCATAAGCACAAACACACATCATCTCTTTTACAAGTATGAGACATTTCCAGACCAAAAAATATTTGCATCCCAAACGGCACCCCTATTCCCTATATAGTGCACTACTTTTGACCAGAGCCCTGTTGGCCCTGTTCAAAAGTAGTGGACTGCAGTGACTTCAGAAAATATTCATACCCCTTGACTTATTGCACAGTTTGTTGTGTTACAGCCTGAATTAATAATGTATTACGTTTTCTTTTACTTCTTCTCACCGATCTACATACAATACCCCATAATGACAAAGCATAAACATGTTTTTAGAAATGTTTGCAAATGTATTGAAAATTAAATACAGACATTTGTCATTACATAAGTATTCACACTCCTGTGTCAATACTTTGTAGAAGCATCTTTGGCAGCGATAACAGCTGTCAGTCTTTCTGGTTAAGTCTATAAGAAATTTCCACACCTGGATTGTACAACATTTGCCCATTATTCTTTTCAAAATTCTTCAAGCTCTGTCAAATTGGATATTGATCATTGCTAGACAACCATTTTCAGGTCTTGCCATAGATTTTCAAGTAGATTTAAATCAAAACTGTGACTCGGCCACAAAGGAACATTCACTGTCTTCTTGGCAGAGCAACTGTAGATTTGGCCTTGTGTTTTAGGTTATTGTCCTGCTGAAAGGTACAGTATAACACATGGTGTAGTGTACTCAGGGATCAATTCTTTAATATATAACATATTATATAGTATACTCAGGGCTCAATTCTTTAATATATAACATATTGTATAGTATACTCAGGGCTCAATTCTTTAATATATAACATATTGTATAGTATACTCAGGGCTCAATTCTTTAATATATAACATATTATATAGTATACTCAGGGCTCAATTCTTTAATATATAACATATTGTATAGTATACTCAGGGCTCAATTATTTAATATATAACATATTGTATAGTATACTCAGGGCTCAATTCTTTAATATATAACATATTGTATAGTATACTCAGGGCTCAATTCTTTAATATATAACATATTGTATAGTATACTCAGGGCTCAATTCTTTAATATATAACATATTGTATAGTATACTCAGGGCTCAATTCTTTAATATATAACATATTGTATAGTATACTCAGGGCTCAATTCTTTAATATATAACATATTGTATAGTATACTCAGGGCTCAATTCTTTAATATATAACATATTGTATAGTATACTCAGGGCTCAATTCTTTAATATATAACATATTGTATAGTATACTCAGGGCTCAATTCTTTAATATATAACATATTGTATAGTATACTCAGGGCTCAATTCTTTAATATATAACATATTGTATAGTATACTCAGGGCTCAATTCTTTAAATAAGATCATATTATATATATTTTTTTTCTTCTTTTTTTTTACTACATCTCATCTGACGAGACCTTCATGCTCAGGGGGGCGGCAGGTAGCTTAGTGGTTAAGAGCGTTGTGCCAGTAACCGAAAGGTCGCTGGTTCTAATCCCCGAGCCGACTAGGTGAAAAATCTGTTGATGTGCCCTTGAGCAAGGCACTTAACCCTAATTGCTCCTGTAAGTCGCTCTGGATAAGAGCGTCTGCTAAATGACATAAATGCTAAATAAATGCTAAAATGCTCACACCCCCATTCATAGACCCGCATGCTCACACCCCCATTCATAGACCCGCCTGCTCACACCCCCATTCATAGACCCGCCTGCTCACACCCCCATTCATAGACCCGCATGCTCACACCCCCATTCATAGACCCGCCTGCTCACACCCCCATTCATAGACCCGCATGCTCACACCCCCATTCATAGACCCGCCTGCTCACACCCCCATTCATAGACCCGCAACACAGTACTGTGTTGTTACTGTGTGGTCCTCTGTATATTATTATAGACCCGCTTGCTCATGTGATGGAAATGTTCTCTGTGTGTACCAGATCGTATGTTTAGAATAACACTGCTTTCTAATAACCTGTCTTGGTTGGGTTCATGCGAGGGACGGATTGTCTACGTAAAGGTGTAAACCACAATATCACTGATAAACTATTTTGGCAGTATGCCCAGAATATTGTTCTGGGACTAGATAAGCGATACAAGGTCTCAGCTTGGAGAGAAGAATCCTCGTGAGGTATCAGTCAGTCACATGCAGGAACCAACGTTAATAATGAATCATGAATAATAATGCAGTGCCTTCGGAAATCCTGAAAGTATTCAGACCCCTTCCCTCTTTCCACATGTTACAGCCTTATTCTAAAATGGATTACATTTTTTTAAAATCCTCATCATTCTACACACAAAATCCCATAATGACAAAGTGAAAACAAAAAAAAACTGAAATACCTTATTTACACAAGTATTCCGACCCTTTGCTATAAGACTCGAAATTGAGCTCAGGTGCGTCCTTCGGGAAATTCTGAAAGTATTCAGACCCCTTCCCTTTTTCAGTGTGATGGAAATTCTAATCAAAAGGAAGAGAGACTGCAGATTCTTCAAAAACAATCACTTTTTATTATAAGATTTGCAAAAATGGGAGCTGGTTAACAATCCACTCAACAGTGCAGCGTTAAGACCCCAACAAACAAGAGTTGGGTCTCGGCCTTTATAGGACAATGCAACCTCTGTCTAGGTGGCAGTTTAGCCAGTGTGTGAGATCATGGTGGGAACATACAGTGGATATAAAAAGTATCCACAGCCCTGTTAAAATGCCAGGTTTTTTGTGATGTAAAAGTATGAGACAAAGCTAAATCATGTCAGAACTTTTTCCACATTTAATGTGACCTATAATGTGAACAATTCAATTGAAAAACAAACTGATATCTTCGAGGGGGGGAAAAATTAAAAATACAAACCTTACAATAACCTGGTTGCATCAGTGTGCACACCCTCATATAACTGGGGATGTGGCTGTGTTCAGAATGAACCAATCACATTCAAACTCATGTTAAATAGAAGTCATTACACACCTGCCATCATTTAAAGTGACTCTGATTAATCACCAATAAAGTTCAGCTGTTCTAGTAGGATTTTCCTGACATTTTCTTAGTTGCATCTCAGAGCAAAAGCCATGGTCCGCAGAGAGCTTCCAAGGCATCAGAGGGATGTCATTGTTGAAAGATATCAGTCAGGAGAAGGGTACAAAATAATTCCCAAAGCATTACATATACCATGGAACACAGTGAAGACAGTCATCATCAAGTGGAGAAAATATGGCACAACAGAGACATTACCAAGAACTGGACGTCCCTCCAAAATGTATGAAAAGACGAGAAGAAAACTGGTCAGGGAGGCTTCCAAGAGGCCTACAGCAACATTAAAGGAGCTGGTCAGGGAGGCTTCCAAGAGGCCTACAGCAACATTAAAGGAGCTGGTCAGGGAGGCTTCCAAGAGGCCTACAGCAACATTAAAGGAGCTGGTCAGGGAGGCTTCCAAGAGGCCTACAGCAACATTAAAGGAGCTGGTCAGGGAGGCTTCCAAGAGGCCTACAGCAACATTAAAGGAGCTGGTCAGGGAGGCTTCCAAGAGGCCTACATCAACATTAAAGGAGCTGGTCAGGGAGGCTTCCAAGAGGCCTACAGCAACATTAAAGGAGCTGGTCAGGGAGGCTTCCAAGAGGCCTACATCAACATTAAAGGAGCTGGTCAGGAAAGCTTCCAAGAGGCCTACAGCAACATTAAAGGAGCTGGTCAGGGAGGCTTCCAAGAGGCCTACAGCAACATTAAAGGAGCTGGTCAGGAAAGCTTCCAAGAGGCCTACAGCAACATTAAAGGAGCTGGTCAGGGAGGCTTCCAAGAGGCCTACAGCAACATTAAAGGAGCTGGTCAGGAAAGCTTCCAAGAGGCCTACAGCAACATTAAAGGAGCTGGTCAGGGAGGCTTCCAAGAGGCCTACAGCAACATTAAAGGAGCTGGTCAGGGAGGCTTCCAAGAGGCCTACAGCAACATTAAAGGAGCTGGTCAGGGAGGCTTCCAAGAGGCCTACAGCAACATTAAAGGAGCTGGTCAGGGAGGCTTCCAAGAGGCCTACAGCAACATTAAAGGAGCTGGCCAGGGAGGCTTCCAAGAGGCCTACAGCAACATTAAAGGAGCTGGTCAGGGAGGCTTCCAAGAGGCCTACAGCAACATTAAAGGAGCTGGTCAGGAAAGCTTCCAAGAGGCCTACAGCAACATTAAAGGAGCTGGTCAGGGAGGCTTCCAAGAGGCCTACAGCAACATTAAAGGAGCTGGTCAGGGAGCCTTCCAAGAGGCCTACAGCAACATTAAAGGAGCTGGTCAGGGAGGCTTCCAAGAGGCCTACAGCAACATTAAAGGAGCTGGTCAGGGAGGCTTCCAAGAGGCCTACAGCAACATTAAAGGAACTGGTCAGGGAGGCTTCCAAGAGGCCTACAGCAACATTAAAGGAGCTGGTCAGGGAGGCTTCCAAGAGGCCTACAGCAACATTAAATGAGCTGGTCAGGGAGGCTTCCAAGAGGCCTACAGCAACATTAAAGGAGCTGGTCAGGGAGGCTTCCAAGAGGCCTACAGCAACATTAAAGGAGCTGGTCAGGGAGGCTTCCAAGAGGCCTACAGCAACATTAAAGGAGCTGGTCAGGGAGGCTTCCAAGAGGCCTACAGCAACATTAAAGGAGCTGGTCAGGGAGGCTTCCAAGAGGCCTACAGCAACATTAAAGGAGCTGGTCAGGGAGGCTTCCAAGAGGCCTACAGCAACATTAAAGGAGCTGGTCAGGGAGGCTTCCTAGAGGCCTACAGCAACATTAAAGGAGCTGGTCAGGGAGGCTTCCAAGAGGCCTACAGCAACATTAAAGGAGCTGGTCAGGGAGGCTTCCAAGAGGCCTACAGCAACATTAAAGGAGCTGGTCAGGGAGGCTTCCAAGAGGCCTACAGCAACATTAAAGGAGCTGGTCAGGGAGGCTTCCAAGAGGCCTACAGCAACATTAAAGGAGCTGGCCAGGGAGGCTTCCAAGAGGCCTACAGCAACATTAAAGGAGCTGGTCAGGGAGGCTTCCAAGAGGCCTACAGCAACATTAAAGGAGCTGGTCAGGGAGGCTTCCAAGAGGCCTACAGCAACATTAAAGGAGCTGGTCAGGGAGGCTTCCAAGAGGCCTACAGCAACATTAAAGGAGCTGGTCAGGGAGGCTTCCAAGAGGCCTACAGCAACATTAAAGGAGCTGGTCAGGGAGGCTTCCAAGAGGCCTACAGCAACATTAAAGGAGCTGGTCAGGGAGGCTTCCTAGAGGCCTACAGCAACATTAAAGGAGCTGGTCAGGGAGGCTTCCAAGAGGCCTACAGCAACATTAAAGGAGCTGGTCAGGGAGGCTTCCAAGAGGCCTACAGCAACATTGAAGGAGCTGGTCAGGGAGGCTTCCAAGAGGCCTACAGCAACATTAAAGGAGCTGGTCAGGGAGGCTTCCAAGAGGCCTACAGCAACATTAAAGGAGCTGGTCAGGGAGGCTTCAAAGAGGCCTACATTAACATTAAAGGAGCTGGTCAGGGAGGCTTCAAAGAGGCCTACATTAACATTAAAGGAGCTGGTCAGGGAGGCTTCCAAGAGGCCTACAGCAACATTAAAGGAGCTGGTCAGGGAGGCTTCCAAGAGGCCTACAGCAACATTAAAGGAGCTGGTCAGGGAGGCTTCCAAGAGGCCTACAGCAACATTAAAGGAGCTGGTCAGGGAGGCTTCCAAGAGGCCTACAGCAACATTAAATGAGCTGGTCAGGGGGGCTTCCAAGAGGCCTACAGCAACATTAAATGAGCTGGTCAGGGGGGCTTCCAAGAGGCCTACAGCAACATTAAAGGAGCTGGTCAGGGAGGCTTCCAAGAGGCCTACAGCAACATTAAAGGAGCTGGTCAGGGAGGCTTCCAAGAGGCCTACAGCAACATTAAAGGAGCTGGTCAGGGAGGCTTCCAAGAGGCCTACAGCAACATTAAAGGAGCTGGTCAGGGAGGCTTCCAAGAGGCCTACAGCAACATTAAAGGAGCTGGTCAGGGAGGCTTCCAAGAGGCCTACAGCAACATTAAAGGAGCTGGTCAGGGAGGCTTCCAAGAGGCCTACAGCAACATTAAAGGAGCTGGTCAGGGAGGCTTCCAAGAGGCCTACAGCAACATTAAAGGAGCTGGTCAGGGAGGCTTCCAAGAGGCCTACAGCAACATTAAAGGAGCTGGTCAGGGAGGCTTCCAAGAGGCCTACAGCAACATTAAAGGAGCTGGTCAGGGAGGCTTCCAAGAGGCCTACAGCAACATTAAAGGAGCTGGTCAGGGAGGCTTCCAAGAGGCCTACAGCAACATTAAAGGAGCTGGTCAGGGAGGCTTCCAAGAGGCCTACAGCAACATTAAAGGAGCTGGTCAGGGAGGCTTCCAAGAGGCCTACAGCAACATTAAAGGAGCTGGTCAGGGGGGCTTCCAAGAGGCCTACAGCAACATTAAAGGAGCTGGTCAGGGGGGCTTCCAAGAGGCCTACAGCAACATTAAAGGAGCTGGTCAGGGAGGCTTCCAAGAGGCCTACAGCAACATTAAAGGAGCTGGTCAGGGAGGCTTCCAAGAGGCCTACAGCAACATTAAAGGAGCTGGTCAGGGAGGCTTCCAAGAGGCCTACAGCAACATTAAAGGAGCTGGTCAGGGAGGCTTCCAAGAGGCCTACAGCAACATTAAAGGAGCTGGTCAGGGAGGCTTCCAAGAGGCCTACAGCAACATTAAAGGAGCTGGTCAGGGAGGCTTCCAAGAGGCCTACAGCAACATTAAAGGAGCTGGTCAGGGGGGCTTCCAAGAGGCCTACAGCAACATTAAAGGAGCTGGTCAGGGGGGCTTCCAAGAGGCCTACAGCAACATTAAAGGAGCTGGTCAGGGGGGCTTCCAAGAGGCCTACAGCAACATTAAAGGAGCTGGTCAGGGGGGCTTCCAAGAGGCCTACAGCAACATTAAAGGAGATGGTCAGGGAGGCTTCCAAGAGGCCTACAGCAACATTAAAGGAGCTGGTCAGGGAGGCTTCCAAGAGGCCTACAGCAACATTAAAGGAGCTGGTCAGGGAGGCTTCCAAGAGGCCTACAGCAACATTAAAGGAGCTGGTCAGGGAGGCTTCCAAGAGGCCTACAGCAACATTAAAGGAGCTGGTCAGGGAGGCTTCCAAGAGGCCTACAGCAACATTAAAGGAGCTGGTCAGGGAGGCTTCCAAGAGGCCTACAGCAACATTAAAGGAGCTGGTCAGGGAGGCTTCCAAGAGGCCTACAGCAACATTAAAGGAGCTGGTCAGGGAGGCTTCCAAGAGGCCTACAGCAACATTAAAGGAGCTGGTCAGGGAGGCTTCCAAGAGGCCTACAGCAACATTAAAGGAGCTGGTCAGGGAGGCTTCCAAGAGGCCTACAGCAACATTAAAGGAGCTGGTCAGGGAGGCTTCCAAGAGGCCTACAGCAACATTAAAGGAGCTGGTCAGGGAGGCTTCCAAGAGGCCTACAGCAACATTAAAGGAGCTGGTCAGGGAGGCTTCCAAGAGGCCTACAGCAACATTAAAGGAGCTGGTCAGGGAGGCTTCCAAGAGGCCTACAGCAACATTAAAGGAGCTGGTCAGGGAGGCTTCCAAGAGGCCTACAGCAACATTAAAGGAGCTGGTCAGGGAGGCTTCCAAGAGGCCTACAGCAACATTGAAGGAGCTTGTCAGGGAGGCTTCCAAGAGGCCTACAGCAACATTAAAGGAGCTGGTCAGGGAGGCTTCCAAGAGGCCTACAGCAACATTAAAGGAGCTGGTCAGGGAGGCTTCAAAGAGGCCTACATTAACATTAAAGGAGCTGGTCAGGGAGGCTTCCAAGAGGCCTACAGCAACATTAAAGGAGCTGGTCAGGGAGGCTTCCAAGAGGCCTACAGCAACATTAAAGGAGCTGGTCAGGGAGGCTTCCAAGAGGCCTACAGCAACATTAAAGGAGCTGGTCAGGGAGGCTTCCAAGAGGCCTACAGCAACATTAAAGGAGCTGGTCAGGGAGGCTTCCAAGAGGCCTACAGCAACATTAAAGGAGCTGGTCAGGGAGGCTTCCAAGAGGCCTACAGCAACATTAAAGGAGCTGGTCAGGGAGGCTTCCAAGAGGCCTACAGCAACATTAAAGGAGCTGGTCAGGGAGGCTTCCAAGAGGCCTACAGCAACATTTAAAGGAGCTGGTCAGGGAGGCTTCCAAGAGGCCTACAGCAACATTTAAAGGAGCTGGTCAGGGAGGCTTCCAAGAGGCCTACAGCAACATTAAAGGAGCTGGTCAGGGAGGCTTCCAAGAGGCCTACAGCAACATTAAAGGAGCTGGTCAGGGAGGCTTCCAAGAGGCCTACAGCAACATTAAAGGAGCTGGTCAGGGAGGCTTCCAAGAGGCCTACAGCAACATTAAAGGAGCTGGTCAGGGAGGCTTCCAAGAGGCCTACAGCAACATTAAAGGAGCTGGTCAGGGAGGCTTCCAAGAGGCCTACAGCAACATTAAAGGAGCTGGTCAGGGAGGCTTCCAAGAGGCCTACAGCAACATTAAAGGAGCTGGTCAGGGAGGCTTCCAAGAGGCCTACAGCAACATTAAAGGAGCTGGTCAGGGGGGCTTCCAAGAGGCCTACAGCAACATTAAAGGAGCTGGTCAGGGGGGCTTCCAAGAGGCCTACAGCAACATTAAAGGAGCTGGTCAGGGAGGCTTCCAAGAGGCCTACAGCAACATTAAAGGAGCTGGTCAGGGAGGCTTCCAAGAGGCCTACAGCAACATTAAAGGAGCTGGTCAGGGAGGCTTCCAAGAGGCCTACAGCAACATTAAAGGAGCTGGTCAGGGAGGCTTCCAAGAGGCCTACAGCAACATTAAAGGAGCTGGTCAGGGAGGCTTCCAAGAGGCCTACAGCAACATTAAAGGAGCTGGTCAGGGAGGCTTCCAAGAGGCCTACAGCAACATTAAAGGAGCTGGTCAGGGAGGCTTCCAAGAGGCCTACAGCAACATTAAAGGAGCTGGTCAGGGAGGCTTCCAAGAGGCCTACAGCAACATTAAAGGAGCTGGTCAGGGAGGCTTCCAAGAGGCCTACAGCAACATTAAAGGAGCTGGTCAGGGAGGCTTCCAAGAGGCCTACAGCAACATTAAAGGAGCTGGTCAGGGAGGCTTCCAAGAGGCCTACAGCAACATTAAAGGAGCTGGTCAGGGAGGCTTCCAAGAGGCCTACAGCAACATTAAAGGAGCTGGTCAGGGAGGCTTCCAAGAGGCCTACAGCAACATTAAAGGAGCTGGTCAGGGAGGCTTCCAAGAGGCCTACAGCAACATTAAATGAGCTGGTCAGGGAGGCTTCCAAGAGGCCTACAGCAACATTAAAGGAGCTGGTCAGGGAGGCTTCCAAGAGGCCTACAGCAACATTAAAGGAGCTGGTCAGGGAGGCTTCCAAGAGGCCTACAGCAACATTAAAGGAGCTGATCAGGGAGGCTTCCAAGAGGCCTACAGCAACATTAAAGGAACTGGTCAGGGAGGCTTCCAAGAGGCCTACAGCAACATTAAAGGAACTGGTCAGGGAGGCTTCCAAGAGGCCTACAGCAACATTAAAGGAACTGCAGGAATTTCTGGCAAGCACTGGCTGTGTGCTACATGTGACAACAATCTCCCGTATTTTTCATATGAATGGGCCATGGGGTAGGGTGGCAAGACGGAAGCCTTTTCTTACAAAGAAAAACATCCAAGCCCGGCTGAAGTTTGCAAAAACAAACATACAGTGGGGGAAAAAAAGTATTTAGTCAGCCACCAACTGTGCAAGTTCTCCCACTTAAAAAGATGAGCGAGGCCTGTAATTTTCATCATAGGTAGACGTCAACTATGACAGACATATTGAGGAGAAAAAATCCAGAAAATCACATTGTAGGATTTTTCATGAATTTATTTGCAAATTAAAGTATTTGGTCACCTACAAACAAGCAAGATTTCTGGCTCTCACAGACCTGTAACTTCTTCTTTAAGAGGCTCCTCTGTCCTCCACTCGTTACCTGTATTAATGGCACCTGTTTGAACTTGTTATCAGTATAAAAGACACCTGTCCACAACCTCAAACAGTCACACTCCAAACTCCACTATGGCCAAGACCAAAGAGCTGTCAAAGGACACCAGAAACAACATTGTAGACCTGCACCAGGCTGGGAAGACTGAATCTGCAATAGGTAAGCAGCTTGGTTTGAAGAAATACATTTACATTTTACATTTTAGTCATTTAGCAGACGCTCTTAACCAGAGCGACTTACAGGAGCAATTAGGGTTAAGTGCCTTGCTCAAGGGCACATTAACGTCATTTAGCAGACGCTCTTAGCCAGAGCGACTCACAAATTGGTGCGTTCACCCTATAGCCAGTGGGATAACCACTTTACAATTTGGGGGGGGGGGGGGGGGGGGGGGGGGTTAGAAGGAATACTTTAGCCTATCCCAGGTATTCCTTAAAGAGGTGGGGTTTCAAATGTCTCCGGAAGGTGGTGAGTGACTCCGCTGTCCTGGCGTCGTGAGGGAGCTTGTTCCACCATTGGGGTGCCAGAGCAGCGAACAGTTTTGACTGGGCTGAGGGGGAGCTGTGCTTCCGCAGAGGAAGGGGAGCCAGCAGGCCAGAGGTGGATGAACGCAATGTCCTCGTTTGGGTGTAGGGACTGATCAGAGCCTGAAGGTACAGGGGTGCCGTTCCCCTCACTGCTCCAAAGGCAAGCACCATGGTCTTGTAGCGGATGCGAGCTTCAATTGGAAGCCAGTGGAGTGTGCGGAGGAGGGGGGTGACGTGAGAGAACTTGGGAAGGTTGAACACCAGACGGGCTGCGGCATTCTGGATGAGTTGTAGGGGTTTAATGGCACAGGCAGGGAGCCCAGCCAACAGCGAGTTGCAGTAGTCCAGACGGGAGATGACAAGTGCCTGGACCAGGACCTGCGCCGCTTCCTGTGTAAGGCAGGGTCGCACTCTCCGAATGTTGTAGAGCATGAACCTGCAGGAGCGGGTCACCGCCTTGATGTTGGCGGAGAACGACAGGGTGTTGTCCAGGGTCACGCCTAGGCTCTTCGCACTCTGGGAGGAGGACACAGCGGAGTTGTCTACCGTGATGGCGAGATCATGGAACGGGCAGTCCTTCCCGGGGAGGAAGAGCAGCTCCGTCTTGCCAGGGTTCAGCTTGAGGTGGTGATCCGTCATCCATACTGATATGTCTGCCAGACATGCAGAGATGCGATTCGCCACCTGGTGATCAGAAGGGGGAAAGGAGAAGATTAGTTGTGTATCGTCAGCGTAGCAATGATAGGAAAGGCCATGTGAGGATATGACAGAGCCAAGTGACTTGGTGTATAGGGAGAAAAGGAGAGGGCCCAAAACCGATCCCTGGGGGACACCAGTGGTGAGAGCACGTGGTGCGGAGACAGCTTCCCGCCACGCCACTTGGTAGGAGCGACCGGTCAGGTAGGACGCAATCCAGGAGTGAGCCGCGCCGGAGATGCCCATTTCGGAGAGGGTGGAGAGGAGGATCTGATGGTTCACAGTATCAAAGGCAGCAGACAGATCTAGAAGGACAAGAGCAGAGGAGAGAGAGTTAGCTTTAGCAGTGCGGAGAGTCTCTGTGACACAGAGAAGAGCAGTCTCAGTTGAATGACCAGTCCTGAAACCTGATTGGTTTGGATCAAGAAGGTCATTCTGAGAGAGATAGCAAGAGAGTTGGCTAAAGACGGCACGCTCAATAGTTTTGGAAAGAAAAGAAAGAAGGGATACTGGTCTGTAGTTGTTGACATCAGTGGGGTCGAGTGTTGGTTTTTTGAGAAGGGGAGTAACTCTCGCTCTCTTGAAGACGGAAGGGACATGGCCAGCGGTCAAGGATGAGTTGATCAGCGAGGTGAGGTAGGGGAGAAGGTCACCGGAGATGGTCTGGAGAAGGGAGGAGGGGATGGGGTCAAGCGGGCAGGTTGTTGGGCGGCCTGCAGTCACAAGTCGCAGGATCTTATCTGGAGAGAGAGGGGAGAAAGAAGTCAAAGCATAGGGTAGGGCAGTGTGAGCAGGACCAGCAGTGTCATTAGGCTTAACAAACAAGGATCGGATGTCGTCAACCTTCTTTTCAAAGTGGTTGACGAAGTCATCCACAGAGAGAGAGGAGGGGGGGAGGGGGGGGGGAGGATTCAGGAGGGAGGAAAATGTGGCAAAGAGCTTCCTAGGGTTAGAGGCAGATGCTTGGAATTTAGAGTGGTAGAAGGTGGCCTTAGCAGCAGAAACAGATGAAGAAAATGTAGAGAGGAGGGAGTGAAAAGATGCCAGGTCGGCAGGGAATTTAGTTTTCTTCCATTTCCGCTCCGCTGCCCGGAGCTCTGTTCTGTGAGCTCGCAATGAGTCATCAAGCCACGGAGCTGGAGGGGAGGACCGAGCCGGCCGGGAGGATAGGGGACACAGAGAGTCAAAGGATGCAGAAAGGGAGGAGAGGAGGGTTGAGGAGGCAGAATCAGGAGATTGGAGGGAGAAGGATTGAGCAGAGGGAAGAGATGATAGGATGGAAGAGGAGAGAGTAGTGGGAGAGAGAGAGCGAAGGTTGCGGCGGCGCATTACCATCTGTGTAGGGGCAGAGTGAGTAGTGTGGGAGGAGAGTGAGAGAGAAAAGGAAACAAAGTAGTGGTCGGAGACTTGGAGGGGAGTTGCAGTGAGATTAGTAGAGCAGCATCTAGTGAAGATGAGGTCAAGCGTATTGCCTGCCTTGTGAGTAGGGGGGGACGGTGAGAGGGTGAGGTCAAAAGAGGAGAGGAGTGGAAAGAAGGAGGCAGAGAGAAATGAGTCAAATGTGGACATAGGGAGGTTGAAATCCCCCAAAACTGTGAGGGGTGAGCCATCCTCAGGGAAGGAACTTATCAAGGCGTCAAGCTCATTGATGAACTCTCCAAGGGAACCTGGAGGGCGATAGATGACAAGGATATTAAGCTTAAATGGGCTAGTGACTGTGACAGCATGGAATTCAAATGAGGAGATAGACAGATGGGTTAGGGGAAAAATTGAGAATGTCCACTTGGGAGAGATGAGGATTCCTGTACCACCACCCCTCTGACCAGATGCTCTCGGGGTATGCGAGAACACATGGTCAGACGAGGAGAGAGCAGTAGGAGTAGCGGTGTTTTCAGTGGTGATCCATGTTTCCGTCAGCGCCAGGAAGTCGAGGGACTGGAGGTTGGCATAGGCTGGGATGAAGTCAGCTTTGTTGGCAGCAGAACGGCAGTTCCAGAGGCTGCCTGCGACCTGGAACTCCACGTGGGTGGTGCGTGCAGGGACCACCAAATTGGAGAGGCAGCAGCCACGCGGTGTGGTGCGTTTGTGTAGCCTGTGCAGAGAGGAGAGAACAGGGATAGGCAGAGGCATAGTTGACAGGCTGTAGCAAATGGCTACAAAAATGCAGAGGAGATCGGAATGAAATGGGCTAAGCATCTGGGAGTGGAGAGAGCAGGGCCTCCCTCACCAAATCTTCTAGCTCGGAAACTAAAATTGTTTCACTGAACCACCCGAACAAAAACTCTCCCAACTTCCGCCTTTGGAAATCAGAATTGTTGTGAACCACAGCGGTTCAATGTTTAAAGGAGTAGACTCAACCCACTTTGTTCAGCTAGCCAACTATGACTCCATAGCCAACTAGCAGACTAGCATCCAATAACAATAACACACCGTTTAGCGCCAACACTTGGTCACAACAAACCACCAATATTGTGATATCACACTAAACAGATCATTCGTGTCTGTGTCAAGTTCCTTATATGACGAAGCAATGATTAGACGTTGGCTAGCTAGGACAAGTAAATTGTGGTTAGCTACTACAGTACAGCCAAATGGTCATGTTGGGTAGCTAGCAATGGCCACTGTGTCGACTCTGTTTGAAGAACGGCTAGCTAGCTAGCTTCGTGCTACAGCTGGCACGGCCGAGGACACTGCCAAGACACAGTAACTACCCACAACAACCCACGAAGCCTAGCTATGACGCCGTAGCCAACCTGCAAGCTAGCATCCATTAACACACAACTTAGCATCAACACCTGGCCACAACAAACTGCCAAGAGTGTGTCAGCACACCAAACAGACAATTCAAGTCCGTGTCGAGTTCCCTTCACAACGCAGCAAAAAAAAAAAAATAATAATAATAATAATTAAACGTTGGAACCAGCTCTCCAGCGTTGCTAATCGTTACCAATAGCTACCCGCTAGCTAGCTAGCCTCGTGCCTCGATACTAGTCCACAATTACCTATGGAAAGCTACTACAACCACAATACTAACCTACAATAAATTCAATACCTAACTACAGCTAGCTACCTACCTACGATCTAATACATGGTTAAGCAAAAGTTAAACGTTGGGTAGGAGTACATTACCGTTGGAACCAGCTCTCCAGCGTTGCTAATCGTTACCAATAGCTACCCGCTAGCTAGCTAGCCTCGTGCCTCGATACTAGTCCACAATTACCTATGGAAAGCTACTACAACCACAATACTAACCTACAATAAATTCAATACCTAACTACAGCTAGCTACCTACCTACGATCTAATACATGGTTAAGCAAAAGTTAAACGTTGGGTAGGAGTACATTACCGTTGGAACCAGCTCTCCAGCGTTGCTAATCGTTACCAATAGCTACCCGCTAGCTAGCTAGCCTCATGCCTCGAAACTAACCCACAAATTACCCACGGAAAGCTACAATAACAACAATACTAACCTACAATAAATACAATACCTAACTACAGCTAACTACCTACCTACGATCTAATACATGGTTAAGCTTTACTCAACACTACATGTAGCTTACCCCTACTTACCTACTTACCTCCAGCCAGAGAAAAACACGTCCTCTCCCGTTCAGCTGCATCACTGCTCTAGAGGAGATCTGCATGGAGGAATGGGCCAAAATACCAGCAACAGTGTGTGAAAACCTTGTGAAGACTTACAGAAATATTACAGAAATCAACTGTGGGAGCAATTATTAGGAAATGGAAGACATACAAGACCACTGATAATCTCCCTCGATCTGGGGCTCCACGCAAGATCTCACCCCGTGGGGTCAAAATGATCACAAGAACGGTGAGCAAAAATCCCAGAACCACACGGGGGGACCTAGTGAATGACCTGCAGAGAGCTGGGACCAAAGTAACAAAGCCTACCATCAGTAACACACTACGCCGCCAGGGACTCAAATCCTGCAGTGCCAGACGTGTCCCCCTGCTTAAGCCAGTACATGTCCAGGCCCGTCTGAAGTTTGCTAGAGTGCATTTGGATGATCCAGAAGAGGATTGGGAGAATATCATATGGTCAGATGAGACCAAAATATAACTTTTTGGTAAAAACTCAACTCGTCGTGTTTGGAGGACAAAGAATGCTGAGTTGCATCCAAAGAACACCATACCTACTGTGAAGCATGGGGGTGGAAACATCATGCTTTGGGGCTGTTTTTCTGCAAAGGGACCAGGACGACTGATCCGTGTAAAGGAAAGAATGAATGGGGCCATGTATTGTGAGGTTTTGAGTGAAAACCTCCTTCCATCAGCAAGGGCATTGAAGATGAAACGTGGCTGGGTCTTTCAGCATGACAATGATCCCAAACACACCACCCGGGCAATGAAGGAGTGGCTTCGTAAGAAGCATTTCAAGGTCCTGGAGTGGCCTAGCCAGTCTCCAGATCTCAACCCCATAGAAAATCTTTGGAGGGAGTTGAAAGTCCGTGTTGCCCAGCGACAGCCCCAAAACATCACTGCTCTAGAGGAGATCTGCATGGAGGAATGGGCCAAAATACCAGCAACAGTGTGTGAAAACCTTGTGAAGACTTACAGAAAACGTTTGACCTGTGTCATTGCCAACAAAGGGTATATAACAAAGTATTAAGAAACTTTTGTTATTGACCAAATACTTATTTTCCACCATAATTTGCAAATAAATTCATAAAAAATCCTACAATGTGATTTTCTGGAGAACAAAAATCTCATTTTGTCTGTCATAGTTGACGTGTACCTATGATGAAAATTACAGGCCTCTCTCATCTTTTTAAGTGGAAGAACTTGCACAATTGGTGGCTGACTAAATACTTTTTTTCCCCACTGTAAAGGCCCCCAAAAGCACGTGGGAAAATGTGTTATGGTCTGATGAAACCAAGGTTGAACTTTGGCCATAATTCCAAAAGGTTTGGCGCAAAAACAACGTCACCCAAAGAACACCAAGTTAGTCTATTCCTAGAAAACATTGAACCGCTGTAGTTTACAACAATTATAGTTTCTGAGGTGGAAGTTGGGAGAGTTATATTTGGGTGTTGTGGTGAGGGAGGCCCCGCTCTCTCCTTTCCCAGATGTTTAGTTCATTTCATTCCGATCTCCTTTGCAATATTGTAGCCATTTTCTGCAGCCTGTCAACTATGCCTCTGTCTATCCCTGTTCTCTCCTCTCCGCACAGGCTATACAAACGCCTCACACCGCGTGGCTGCTGCCTCTCTAACCTGGTGGTCCCTGCACGCACCACCCATGTGGAGTTCCAGGTCTCAGGCAGCCTCTGGAACTGCCATTCTGCTGCCAACAAGGCAGAGTTCATCTCAGCCTATGCTACCCTCCAGTCCCTCGACTTCTTGGCGCTGACGGAAACATGGATTACCACTGAAAACACTGCTACTCCTACTGCTCTCTCCTCGTCTGACCATGTGTTCTCGCATACCCCGAGAGCATCTGGTCAGCGGGGTGGTGGCACAGGAATCCTCATCTCTCCCAAGTGGACATTCTCTATTTTTCCCCTGACCCATCTGTCTATCTCCTCATTTGAATTCCATGCTGTCACAGTCACTAGCCCATTTAAAGCTTAACATCCTTGTCATTTATCGCCCTCCAGGTTCCCTTGGAGAGTTCATCAATGAGCTTGACAAGTTCCTTTCCTGAGGATGGCTCACCCCTCACAGTTCTGGGTGACTTTAACCTCCCTACGTCTACCTTTGACTCATTTCTCTCTGCCTCCTTCTTTCCACTCCTCTCCTCTTTTGACCTCACCCTCTCACCGTCCCCCCCTACTCACAAGGCAGGCAATACGCTTGACCTCATCATTACTAGATGCTGTTCTTCTACTAATCTCACTGCAACTCCCTTCCATGTCTCCGACCACTACTTTGTATCCTTTTCTCTCTCGCTCTCCTCCAACACTACTCACTCTGCCCCTACTCAGATGGTAATGCGCCGTCGCAACCTTCGCTCTCTCTCTCCCGCTACTCTCTCCTCTTCCATCCTATCATCTCTTCCCTCTGCTCAATCCTTCTCCCTCCAATCTCCTAGTTCTGCCTCCTCAACCCTCCTCTCCTCCCTTTCTGCATCCTTTGACTCTCTATGTCCCCTATCCTCCCGGCCGGCTCGGTCCTCACCTCCAGCTCCGTGGCTTGATGACTCATTGCGAGCTCACAGAACAGGGCTCCGGGCAGCCAAGGGAAATGGAGGAAAACTAGACTCCCTGCGGACCTGGCATCTTTTCACTCCCTCCTCTCTACATTTTCTTCATCTGTTTCTGCTGCTAAGGCCACTTTCTAACACTCTAAATTCCAAGCATCTGCCTCTAACCCTAGGAAGCTCTTTGCCACCTTCTCCTCCCTGCTGAATCCTCCTCCCCCCCCCCCCCCCCCCTCCCTCTCTGTGGATGACTTCTTTTCAAAATGGTTGACGACATCCGATCCTCGTTTGTTAAGTCAAATGACACTGCTGGTCCTGCTCACACTGCCCTACCCTATGCTTTGACTTCTTTCTCCCCTCTCTCTCCAGATAAAATCTTGCGACTTGTGACGGCCGGCCGCCCAACAACCTGCCCGCTTGACCCTATCCTCTCCTCTCTTCTCCAGACCATCTCCGGTGACCCTCTCCCTTACCTCACCTCGCTGATCAACTCATCCTTGACCGCTGGCTATGTCCCTTCCGTCTTCAAGAGAGCGAGAGTTGCACCCCTTCTCAAAAAACCAACACTCGATCCCTCTCTTGTCAACAACTACAGACCAGTATCCCTTCTTTCTTTTCTCGCCAAAACTATTGAGCGTGCCGTCTTTAGCCAACTCTCTTGCTATCTCTCTCAGAATGACCTTCTTGATCCAAACCAGTCAGGTTTCAAGACTGGTCATTCAACTGAGACTGCTCTTCTCTGTGTCACGGAGGCTCTCCGCACTGCTAAAGCTAACTCTCTCTCCTCTGCTCTTGTCCTTCTAGACCTGTCTGCTGCCTTTGATACTGTGAACCATCAGATCCTCCTCTCCAGACTCGCCGAGCTGGGCATCTCCGGCGCGGCTCACACTTAGATTGCGTCCTACCTGACCGGTCGCTCCTACCAAGTGGCGTGGCGAGAAGTTGTCTCCGCACCACGTGCTCTCACCACTGGTGTCCCCCAGGGCTCAGTTCTAGGCCCTCTCCTATTCTCGCTATACACCAAGTCACTTGGCTCTGTCATATCCTCACATGGCCTCTCCTATCATTGCTACGCAGACGATACACAACTAATCTTCTCCTTTCCCCCTTCTGATAACCAGGTGGCGAATCACATCTCTGCATGTCTGGCAGACATATCAGTATGGATGACGGATCACCACCTCAAGCTGAACCTTGGCAAGACGGAGCTGCTCTTCCTCCCGGGGAAGGACTGCCCGTTCCATGATCTCGCCATCACGGTTGACAACTCCGTTGTGTCCTCCTCCCAGAGGGCGAAGAGCCTTGGCGTGACCCTGGACAACACCCTGTCGTTCTCCGCTAACATCAAGGCGGTGACCCGATCCTGTAGGTTCATGCTCTACAACATTCGGAGCTTACGACCCTGCCTTACACAGGAAGCGGCACAGGTCCTAATCCAGGCACTTGTCATCTCCCGTCTGGATTACTGCAACTCGCTGTTGGCTGGGCTCCCTGCCTGTGCCATTAAACCCCTACAACTCATCCAGAATGCCGCAGCCCGTCTGGTGTTCAACCTTCCCAAGTTCTCTCACGACACCCCGCTCCTCCGCACAGTCCACTGGCTTCCGGTTGAAGCTCGCATCTGCTACAAGACCATGGTGCTTGCCTACGGAGCTGTTAGGGGAACGGCACCTCCGTACCTTCAGGCTCTGATCAGTCCCTACACCCAAACGAGGGCATTGCGTTCATCCACCTCTGGCCTGCTGGCTCCCCTTCCTCTGCGGAAGCACAGTTCCCGCTCAGCCCAGTTAAAACTGTTCGCTGCTCTGGCACCCCAATGGTGGAACAAGCTCCCTCACGACGCCAGGACAGCGGAGTCACTGACCACCTTCCGGAGACATTTGAAACCCCACCTCTTTAAGGAATACCTGGGATAGGATAAAGTAATCCTTCTACCCTCCCCCTTACCCCCCCAACCCCCCCCCCCCCCCCCCCCCAAAAAAAAAAAAAAAAAACATTGTAAAGTGGTTATCCCACTGGCTATAAGGTGAATGCACCAATTTGTAAGTCGCTCTGGATAAGAGCGTCTGCTAAATGACGTAAATGTAAATGTAAATGTCTGTACACTTCAGTTGCACTGTGGTCATTTCTCCCAGGGCCCATACAACAGCTGCAATGAGAAGGCTGACCACGAAAGCAACAAACGTAATGCGTAGAGGCCGGTCCCAGTCCTTCCACGGCCACTGGGGTCGCCTACGACGATTCATCAGCTGATACACACCTGGAATGCGAGAGAAACAGACAGTGGAAATATACAGGTTTAAGGCTCATACAGCGCATAACAAAGTTTTGTAATTTTGCCAACATATCAGTAAGTCACATGCATGAACAAAAGTTAATAATGAATAATGAGTAATGTAAATCATGCTTATATGACTTGTCTGTGTAGCAGTATATAAGGACTGAAACAGAACACCCTTTTCAGAGTTTTCATCAGGCTTCTATTGAGTTACGAACAGGATGGTTGATCGTTTTTGGCGTGATCCAGCAGTGAGGGAACACCGGTGGCGCATTCTTCAGAAGACCCGCCCGTAAAAGACCTACTTATTTTCCACCATAATTTGCAAATAAATTCATTAAAAATCCTACAATGTGATTTTCTGGATTTTTTTTTCTCTCAATTTGTCTGTCATAGTTGACGTGTACCTATGATGAAAATTACAGGCCTCTCTCATCTTTTTAAGTGGGAGAACTTGCACAATTGGTGGCTGACTAAATACTTTTTTCCCCCACTGTATATAGTAAACGTTGGGGTGGATTAAAATACAAACGATTAAAGAGTGGTGGGAGGACAGTGGCCTCCCTTTGAACACAAGTTATCATGTTTTATTTTGTCTGTAATTAAAACCTTTTTGTTGCTGATTAAGATTTAGCAAAGTGAAAACTTTTGGTTTTAGTAGGTTATTCACTGCTTAGAAAGGATGTACCTTAAAGGGCACACAAAGGAAATTTTCAGAAGTATCTATTGTCCGAAGCTTGGTTGCACACATATATACGTTCTCCTGATAAGAAATGTACTGAGACACCCAATGTAAACCTGGTACACAGAATGTTTGAAACGCTTGAAAATGTCTTTAAATAATGAGTCTGAAGTACAGGGAACGAAAAGGGGAAGAACGACCTCTGACCTCTGACCTAACTTTCTGGTGAGGCCTGATCACTCTCGCCAGAAAGGCTAGAGACATTAGAAGAGATTTCAGTATAATATGTAAATGCTGGTAAATATAAGTGTATTGCTGTTGTTGTTTTGTTGTTTTGTTTTTGTCTTGCTTCTATACAAATCCCACCAGATTGGGTCTGCTGTATGGTCGGGATTTTCTCCCTATGGGTTAGTCCTCTAACTTCCTGACCCTGTAACTCTGCGGTGAGGTCGCCAATATGATAGGGGAGTATAAAACAATTTGCAAAAATGGTTTCAACAGTGTGTTGTTGTTCTCTTTGACATTTGTCTTAGAAATTTTGTATTAAGAATATTGGTAATGTAATAATTGTGTCATGCAGTGAATAGTTTGTCTGGATTTCCTGAATCAGAAATGCCCTAAACTGTTATTCTGGTCTGTCCTCTCTCGAGGTTATGGCGAAGGTGACCACAGATGGTGTCTAGATGCATGGAAGGGATCGTTCGTCCTAGAACAGTGTGAGCCTCACCCCCTCTAACCGGCTGAAGTAATGGCGACAACGGCGTTCACTATGGTCCTTCATCACTTCTACCTGAGACCTGAATCCGAGCCAGCAACCTATGTACAGCATCCAGTTGAAGCTATCAACTGCCTTTTCCCTCAGGAGTGCGGCATGTGTCCTGAGACCGCCCACGTGGAGTGAGCATGGATCACGTCCAAACTTCTCTCATGCTGCTGGTGTACTGGTCGAAAAATGGACAAGACAGGACCGTAAAGGATGGTGGTGAGAGACTCTGGTGAGAGATTTGTCTGCTTGGGAAAATCAGATTATTCCCCAGATTTAGAAATCGGGACATTATCAAGGGCCATTCATTTTGACATGCATGATGTCACGGTTCAGACAGACGACCAGAGGACCACAATTGCGTCACACCAGAAAGTTTATTAAAACTTAAGGGAAAAGGGAAGTAGGGAGTGAATGAAGGCTCCAGGGGTAATAGGGATCCCGTCCAATGTGCTGGGTCTGTGCCCCCCCCAGTGGCAGCGATGCGTCCTATGAAGCCGGTGGTGGGTGGTCCAGAAGTCCTGGGGGGGGGAGACACAGACACAACAGGGCGGAATGAAACAAGGCAGCAGTACAGTTCAAGGGAAATCCAAAATACGTAGTAGCAAGGCAGAAGGCTGGTCAGAGTTACCGGGATTGAAGAGTAGTCAGGAGTCGTAATGGCAGAAGCAGGTCTGGATCTCCTGGGGCAGAAGAGTATCCAAAAATTCAGGCAGGTCCGGGGTCACAAAACCAGGGTGAGCCAGAAGCGCGAGCAAACAGGTTCCGGGTGTGAGCTTTGCAGACGATCTGACACCGGAGAGCTGAAAGACAGGGCCTTAAATACTGGGAGAGGTAGTGGGTAATGCAGCGCAGCTGGCAGAGTAATTAGAGCAGAGCAGAGCAGGGACAGGTGGAGCTAGTTAGGCTGAGTAGAGAGAGTGGTGAGCAGAGTGGAAGAAAATTAAGGTGGTAACCCGGTGGAGTGAGAGGCTCATGACACATGAGTTACATGTCTGCCATTGGAAGGATGAACTGTAAAGCTATCTGAAGAAGAAAATGAAGAGACGCCAGAAGAAAGCGTGTCGGGAGGGAGGGGGGTGGTAAACTGAGCCCGTAATTGATTTGGACTTGTCCAAAATTGTTTATTTGGGGTATCAGGTTAATTGTGGGGGTCTACACACACTGCGAAATGTATAGTAATTTAGATTTAAAAAATGCATGAGATACCGATCTGTCATTAACATGCCACTGGTGTAAGACAGGGACAAATGGGAGCCGTGATGAGAAAGGTTAATGCTAGAAATCTATGATAAATATACTGTATGTCAACATTAGTAGTACATAGTGTGTATTTATTTCCCCGTGTGTAAATGTACATTCTGCCAGTGTCGGTGTGTGCTAAGTTGAGGGTCTTAAATTAAAGTGATAGAGTCAACGTGAAGCACTAGGGACGGTCATTCTAAATTTATGTTGGATAATTTATCAATAGTTCTAATTATGATTCAGAAAGGCGAGAAGGAGAGACAGAGCTGCCCCTAAACTGTGAGGAGAACACAAAGTGAGGGGAGGGTGCACTGCTCATCCTGCAGGTGGTTTCTGAAACTAATTAAATATTTTGTACGAATCCAGTGAGTCTAGGGAGGGTTCCTCCCAGGGAAACCTTATCTTTTCGTGTCTTCTGAGAGGGAGGTTACCAGAAAACACACTAGATTGTAGCTAACCATAGTTGTGACATTGATAGTAGGGGCTCCTTGCCCCAATCTCATTCTCATTAAGGGTGGTGTGAAATTATTAAACATGTATTCTCTCTCTTCCCTGTTCAAGTCAATATGTTTTCTAGTTGGGAGTGATCATTGTTTCAGATGAGGGACTGTTGGAAACTGACTAATTGACTTGAGCAAGTTTTTTGTATGTTTATAACTAGCAGGTCTAGCAGTAGTAATTCATGTGTTATGGGTTAGATGGAATGTTTTATGTGCAAATGTATTTGTGGCCGGAGGCAAAGTAGAAAGGGGGCCTGTCTCTGAAAGTAGTGGACTGCGGCAGGCTGCAAGAATATGCACTTCCTAATCTGAAGGATAAGAAAGACTGGGAGATGTTAGGAGGAGTACAAAAGTTCTGGACTTGGGCCGGGACGATAACAGCACCTGCCTAGCCACAGAGATTCACTGTACATCCTAGACTCAGGAGGGGGAAGGGCTTGTTTGGGAAAACAATAATTATACTAGTTAACTGCACATAGCACGCAAATAGAGGGCGAAGTGAGGGTGATATGGCGTGGGAACACCTCTCGTAAGAACCTGCAGCCTGACGGGGAAGCCTGGGTTAAAGCATGAGGAGGTTTTTTTAGGGCCTTCATTTTTGTGGACCCCAGCAGAACAGTGTCTCGAAGGCATAGAGTCAGGCTAAAGGAGAGTGGGAATCGTCATGTTATCAAAACTTTGGGCTTTACCATATATGATTATGCATATCTTAACACATTACTAATACTGGTCATATTTTGTGTTTTCTTTTTCTTTTCAAGTCTTCTGCTATCTCTCTCTCAGGAGGAACTCAAAAGCACTAGCTGAAATGTCATTGTCAGAAACCACTACTCTGGCAATGAAGATAACGAGAGGTCAATCAATCAAATGTTTTTATAAAGCCCTTTTTACATCAGCAGATGTCACAAAGTGCTATACAGAAACTCAGCCTAATACTCCAAACAGCAAGCAATGCAGGTATAGAAGGAAAAACTCCTTAGAAAGGCAGGAACCTAGGAAGAAACCTAGAGAGGAACCAGGCTCTGATGGGTGGCCAGTCCCCTTCTGGCTGTGCCGGGTGGAGATTATAACAGTATATGGTCATTATCGCCCGAATCTTCTCCAAGATGTTCAAACGCTCATAGATGACCAGCAGGGTCAAATTATAATCACAGTGGTTGTAGAGGGTGCAACAGGTCAGTACATCAGGAGTAAATGTCACTTGGCTTTTCTTAGCCAGGCATTTAGAGGTCGAAAAAGCAGGTGCGGTAGAGAGAGAGAGTTAAAAACAGCAGGTCTGGGACAAGGTAGCACATCTGGTGAACAGGTCAGGGTTCCATAGCCGCAGGCAGAAGAGTTGAAACTGGAGCAGCAGCACGACCAGGTGGACTGGGGACAGCAAGGAGTCATCAGGCCAGGTAGTCCTGAGGCATGGTCCTAGGGCTCAGGTCCTCCGGGAGGGGAGGGAGAGAGGGAGAAATTAGAGGGAGCATACTTAAATTTACACAGGACACCGGATAAGACAGGAGAATAACACCAGATATTACAGACTGACCCTAGCCCCCCGGCACATAGACCATTGCAGCATAGATACTGGAGGCTGAGACAGGGGGGGTCGGGAGACACTGTGGCCCTGTCCGATGATACCCCCGGACAGGGCCAACCAGGCAGGATATAACCCCAACCACTTTGCCAAAGCACAGCCCCCACACCACCAGAGGGATATCAACAGACCACCAACCTACTACCCTGAGACAAGGCTGAGTATAGCCCACGAAGATCTCCTCCACTGCACGAGCCCGAGGGGAAGACAAAACCGGTAACAGCTTGGCTGCATACTACGTTTGGATCATAGTCTGTGAACCTTGCAAAAATGTTGGGAGTATTTGTCCTTGTGTGTGATAACATTGATTTTGTGTTGCTCTGTGCTCTTCTTTTATTCTCACTGGTAACTATTCACTTCTGTAACTGCAGGAGAGATAGTTAGTTAGATTGGGCTAAAATAAATGCCATTTTGCTGATGAAGATGATGATAAGGAACTCACTGATGAAGAGTATAACCACGTCCCCTGCTTATGATAGAATTTACAGCAATGAAATTGTGTAATGAAGCATGTGTGTAACAGTATGAAGTGAAACTCATCAGTTAAACCGTTTTACAGCAATAATTTTACAAGTGTAAGGGCTATGGAATAAGGATCAGATACTAGTTAGATTGTACAACCCAGAGTGAAGGGTTTGAAAGGATAAAGTGTCTGGTTTTACTTTTAATATAAATGTTTTGATAGTTTAAGCAATAATCTAATGCTTAGCTTAAAATTGAACAATAGTTATCACAGAGTGTATCAGATTGTATGTTATAATGCAGGTGTCACGACTTCCTCCGAAGCTGCCTCCTCTCCTTGTTCGGGCAGGCTTCGGCGTTCGTCGTCACAGGCCTTCTAGCCACTGCCGCTCCTCATCTCATCATTCCATTTGTTTTGTCTTGTTTATTACACACACCTGGTTCATATTCAACACCAGTACCTATATAAGTGTTCCCTCTGCCCCCTTGTCTTTGTGTGTAATTGTTTATTGTGGAGGATAGAGAAGCTCGGTGGAGCTCCTTGTATTTTGTATCGACGGAACATTTCCCTGTGTCTTGCATTTTTCCAGTGTGCCTGTTTTGCGCACTGGAGTGTTTTGACGCATTACAGCAATAAATCCTGTTATTCTGTGATTCACCCTCCTGCGCCTGACTCCTTCGAAATCACTTCATCACAGAATCACACACCCAGACATGGAGTCAGCAGGAGAGGAGTCGTGGCACGGGTCCGGTAGCATTCGACGATGCTTGGGAGAAGTGATGGATCGGGTTCTCCAGGTTGTCCAACACCTGGAGAGGAGAGGACCCGATCTTTCGTGACCAGCTGAGCGACCGGATCCAGCTACCCACACCCCAGCACCCAGAGGGATTCATATATCCCGACCACAGGATTTTGACAGGAGAGCTGTCCTCTGCCAGGGATTCCTCCTACAACTGGAGTTATACTTCTCGAACATCAGTCCGGCTCCATCGGAGCGGGAGAAGGTGTCCGCCCTCGTCTTCTGCCTCTCGGGGCAAGCCCTGGAGTGTGCCAACGCGGTCTGGAGTGAAGGAGGAACCGCGTTGGACAACTACGGGGACTTCGCTCGACCTCTTCAGGCCGTCGTCGATCACTCGCCCGAAGGTAGGGAGGTGGGCGAGCGGCTGGTCCACCTGAGGCAGGGAACGAGGACCGCGCAGGACTTCGCCCTGGAGTTTCGTACTCTGGCGGCTAGGTCCGGGTGGAACGAGCGGGCCCTCATCGACCACTTCCGGTGCCATCTACGGGAGGACGTCCGAAGGGAGCTAGCCTGCCGGGACACCACATTGTCCTTCGATCAACTGGTTGACATGGCCATCCGGTTGGACAACCTGCTGGCTTCTAGAAAGGGGCCTTCCCGTTCCACCCCCCCAACCTGGATCACAAGATGATGGAGCTGGGTGGAGCGGCGTTCTGGGAGAGTGGAGGGCGACAGCGCCAGTGTCACTCTTGTGGCACGAGAGGACATTCTCCTGCATGCTGTCGACTGCGTTCTTTTGGGTCTGGAGGCGGCAGGCAGGGCACTCTCGCGTCACCCCAGGCATCGAACACAAACACTTGTTCAGAGCCCTCTGCTGCGCACTGTACCCTACCCATCTACTTTCCTGATTACACGGTAGTTCCCCAGTGTACGGCGCTGGTCGATTCAGGCGCAGACAGTCGACCATTAGGGTCTGGGTTCGTTAGGGAAGTTACAGCACCAGTCACTATGGTTACGCACGAGACCCATAGAGAGCAAGTCACCTTTTTTTTTTATTATTGAGTCTCCTGATTTCCCTGTTGTGTTAGGTCTTCCCTGGTTAGCACTACACAACCCCACCTTTTTATGGCCGCAGAAGGTTCTCACGGGGTGGTCGCAGAGTGTCAGGGTAGGTGTCTAGGTGTTTCCGTTGGTGCAACCACGGTGGAAAGTTCAGACACTACCTCCACCGTGCGCATTCCCCCCGAAAACCTCGATTTGGAGACATACGTCACTGAGTCCCTGCACCAGGGGTTCATACGTCCCTCCACTTCGTCCGCCTCATCAAGTTAATTTTTTGTGAAGAAGAAAGACGGAGGTCTGTGCCCTTCCATTGATTACCGAGCATTGAACAAGGGGACAATACGTTATAGTTATCCTCTACCCCTCATTACATCTGTGATCGAGTCAATGCATGGGGCGCGCTTCTTCACAAAATTAAATCTCCGGAGTGCGTACAACCTGGTGCGTGTCCGAGAGGGGGACGAGTGGAAAAGAGCATTCAGCACAACCACGGGGCATTACGAATACCTGGTAATGCCGTACGGTTTGATGAATGCTCCATCTGTCTTCCAGTCCTTTGTGAACGAGGTGTTTCGGTACATGCTTGGTCGCGGTGTAGTGGTCTATATCGATGACATTCTGGTGTATTCCTCTATGCGCACCGAGCATGTGTCCCTGGTTCGTAAAGTGCTGGGCCGACTGTTGGAACATGACCTTCATGCCAAGGCAGAAATGTGTCTGTTCTTCCAGCAGTCCGTCTCCTTCCTCGGATAAAGCATTACCACCTCAGGTGTGGAGATGGAGGGAGATCGCATTTCAGCCGTGCATAATTGGCCGACTCCAACCACGGTCAAGGAGGTGCAGTGCTTTATTGGCTTTACCAACTACTACATTTATATTTTTACATTTATGTCATTTAGCAGACGCTCTTATCCAGAGCGACTTACAAATTGGTGCATTCAACTTATAGCCAGTGGGATCACCACTTTACAATTTTCTTTTTTTACTATTATTATTATTATTATTTTATTTTTTTGGGGGGTGGGGTAGGGAGGGGGGGGGGGGGGGGGTAGAATGATTACTTTTATACTATCCCAGGTATTCCTTAAAGAGGTAGGGTTTCAAGTGTCTCCGGAAGGTGGTCAGTGACTCCGCTGTCCTGGCGTTGTGAGGGAGCTTGTTCCACCATTGGGGTGCCAGAGCAGTGAACAGTTTTGACTGGCTGAGCGGGAACTGTGCTTCCGCAGAGGTAGGGGGACCAGCAGGCCAGAGGTGGAAGAACGCAATGCCCTCATTTGGGTGTAGGGACTGATCATAGCCTGAAGGTAAGGAGGTGCCGTTCCCCTCACAGCTCCGTAGGTGTCACGATCGTTGAGAGATGGGTCAGACCAAGGTGCAGCGTGAAAAGCGTACATGTTTATTAACTCAATAAACATACAACCAATCAAGAAACAACGTAACGTGAAGTCCTCCGGCTATGCACATACAAGCCTAAACGGAACAAGATCCCACAACTAAGGTAGGCAACATGGCTGCCTAAGTATGATCCCCAATCAGAGACAACGAGCGACAGCAGCCTCTGATTGGGAATCACACCCGGCCAAACATAGATAGATCAACCTAGATCTACAACCTAGAAATACACTAACATAGATCTCAACAGAAAACTCACACCCTGACCCAACCAACAAGAGTTATCTCGATCAGGGCGTGACAGTAGGCAAGCACCATGGTCTTGTAGCAGATGCAAGCTTCAACTGGAAGCCAGTGAAGTGTGCGGAGGAGCGGGGTGACGTGAGAGAACTTGGGAAGGTTGAACACCAGACGGGCTGCGGCGTTCTGGATGAGTTGTAGGGGTTTAATGGCACAGGCAGGGAGCCCAGCCAACAACGAGTTGCAGTAATCCAGACGGGAGATGACAAGTGCCTGGATTAGGACCTGTGCCGCTTCCTGTGTAAAGTAGGGTCGTACTCTGCGAATGTTGTAGAGCATGAACCTACAGGATCGGGTCAATGCTTTGATGTTAGCGGAGAACGACAGGGTGTTGTCCAGGGTCAAGCCAAGGTTCTTTGCACTCTGGGAGGAGGATACAACAGAGTTGTCAACCGTGATGGCGAGATCATGGAACGGGCAGTCCTTCCCCGGGAGGAAGAGCAGCTCCGTCTTGCCAAGGTTCAGCTTGAGGTGGTGATCCGTCATCCATACTGATATGTCTGCCAGACATGCAGAGATGCGATTCGCCACCTGGTTATCAGAAGGGGGAAAGGAGAAGATTAGTTGTGTATCGTCAGCGTCGCAATGATAGGAGAGGCCATGTGAGGATATGACAGAGCCAAGTGACTTGGTGTATAGCGAGAATAGGAGAGGGCCTAGAACTGAGCCCTGGGGGACACCAGTGGTGAGAGCACGTGGTGCGGAGACAGCTTCTCGCCACGCCACTTGGTAGGAGCGACCGGTCAGGTAGGACGCAATCCAAGAGTGAGCCGCGCCGGAGATGCCCAGCTCGGAGAGGGTGGAGAGGAGGATCTGTTGGTTCACAGTATCAAAGGCAGCGGATAGATCTAGAAGGATGAGAGCCGAGGAGAGAGAGTTAGCTTTAGCAGTGCGGAGAGCCTCCGTGACACAGAGAAGAGCAGTCTCAGTTGAATGACCAGTCTTGAAACCTGACTGGTTTGAGGTTATCAGAGGTTTATCCAGGGCTTTGGCAAGGTCGCAGCTCCCATCACATAACTCTGTGTTTTCAGAATAAATCCTGTTATTCTGTGATTTACCCTCCTGTGCCTGACTCCTTCGAAATCACCTCATCACAGCTGCTTTCTAATAACCTGTCTTGGTTGGGTTCATGCGAGGGATGGATTGACTACGTAAAGGAGTAAACCACAATATCACTGATAAGCATTTTGGCAGTATGCCCAAAATATTGTTCCGGGACTAGATAAGCGATACAAGGTCTCAGCTTGGAGAGAAGAATCCTCGTGAGGTATCAGTCACATGCAGGAGCCAACGTTAATAATGAATAATGAATAATAATACAGTGCCTTCGGAAATGCTGAAAGTATTCAGACCCCTTCCCTCTTTCCACATGTTACAGCCTTATTCTAAAATGGATTAAATTTTTTTAAAATCCTCATCATTCTACACACAAAATCCCATAATGACAAAGTGAAAACATAAAAAAATGAAATACCTTATTTACACAAGTATTCAGACCCTTTGCTATGAGACTCGAAATTGAGCTCAGGTGCGTCCTGTTTCCATTGATCATCCTTGAGATGTTTCTACAACTTGATTGGAGTCCCCCTGTAGGTAAATTAAATTGGTTGGACATTAATTGGAAAGGCACACACCTGTCTATATAAGGTCCCACTGTTGACAGTGCATGTCAGAGCAACAACCAAGCCATGAGGTGAAAGGAATTGTCCGTAGAGCTCAGAGACAGGATTTCTGCAGCACTGAAGGTCCCCAAGAGCACAGTGTTCTCCATTACATTTACATCATTTAGCAGACGCTCTTATCCAGAGCGACTTACAGTTAGTGAGTGCATACATAATAAAAAAAAATAATAATAATACTGGCCCCCCGTGGGAATCGAACCCACATCCACAACCCTGGCGTTGCAAACACCATGCTCTACCAACTGAGCTACATCCCTGCCGGCCATTCCCTCCCCTACCTTGGGCCAATTGCGCGCCGCCCCATGGGTCTCCCGGTCGTGGCCGGCTACGACAGAGCCTGGATTTGAACCAGGATCTCTAGTGGCGCAGCTAGCACTGCGATGCAGTGCCTTAGACCACTGCGCCATGGAAATGGAAGAATGGAAGAAGTTTGGAACCAGCAAGACTCTTCCTAGAGCTGTATGCCCGGCCAAACTAAGCATTCGGGAGAGAAGGGCCTTGGTCTCTGGAGAGACCTGAAAATAGCTGTGCAGCGATGCTCCCCATCCAACCTGACAGAGCTTGAGAAGATCTGCAGAGAAGAATGGGAGAAACTCCCCAAATACAGATGTGCCAAACTTGTAGCGTCATACCCAAGAAGACTTGAGGCTGTAATCGCTGCCAAAGGTGCTTCAACAAAGTACTGAGTAAAGGGTCTGAATACTTATTTAAATGTAACATTTCCGTTTATTTTCTATTTTTTATAAATTAGCAAAAATGTATGAAAACCTGTTTTTGCTTTGTCATTATGGGGTATTGTTTGTGAATTGATGAGAATAAAAAACAACATGTGGAAAAAGTCAAGGAATCTGAATACTTTCCGAATGCACTGTATATGACTTGTCTGTGTAGCGGTACATAAGGACTGAAAGGGAACGCCCTTTTCAGAGTTTTCTCAGGCTAGTATTGCGTTTGTGAACCTCTAAGGCCGTGATATAAAAGATTGCTTCATTTACTTTGAATTTGAGTCATTAGTGGTGAATTTCCACGACACTCACACCCCCATCCATAGACCCGCCTGCTCCCACCTCCATCTATAGACCCGCCTGCTCACACCTCCATCTATAGACCTGCCTGCTCCCACCCCCATCCATAGACTCGCCTGCTCCCACCCCCATCCATAGACCCGCCTGCTCACACCCCCATCCATAGACCCGCCTGCTCTCACCCCCATCCATAGACCCGCCTGCTCACACCTCCATCTATAGACCCGCCTGCTCACACCTCCATCTATAGACCTGCCTGCTCCCACCCCCATCCATAGACCCCCCTGCTTCCACCCCATCTATAGACCTGCCTGCTCACACCTCCATCTATAGACCCGCCTGCTCCCACCCCCATCCATAGACCCGCCTGCTACCACCCCATCTATAGACCTGCCTGCTCCCACCCCCATCCATAGACCCGCATGCTCACACCTCCATCTATAGACCCGCCTGCTCACACCTCCATCTATAGACCCGCCTGCTCACACCCCCATCCATAGACCCGCCTGCTCACACCCCCATCCATAGTGTCTGCATTATTGCTTGCCACATGGCCTTAAATTGTACCAATTTGCAGACAGACGGATTAAAAGTAGGTTTACATTGTAATACTACTGACAGACAACTTTTTACTCCGCCCATAACTTTTGGACTTATTCTCAGAAAGCATGGAGTATTGTGTCATTTTTAGTTTTACACTTAAGACATGACTCTGCTGTTGTGCTGTAGAATTTGTGCATTTTATCTCTTGTATAATAAATTCTATGCATTAGTTTATACTGGATTAAGAGTACATTTTTGTTAACTGTAATTCCGTTAGTAATGCTACAGCATTCCCTCCATCTTGTGCCAACATCAGTTCTTTTTAAGTCTCGGTTCCAATAGTTACTATTTTTTTCTAAGAGATTGTCGGTTGGATATGCTCTCTGCAAGGTTTTGTAAATCTTCCCTGTCATATGAACATCCTTTTCTGACTCAAATAAGATTCCCCGAAGGTTGCTCTGATGTCCAAAAGATTTCAAATCTAAATTTCATTATATGTAACTTTGAAGTTGCATGTATTTGAAATTATCTACATTGGTCAGTCCAAAATTAGTTTTTAATTATGTCATGGAAATACATTTATCCAAAGATTGTTCCATAAGGTTGTGTTTTTAGGGAGTGATATTGGTTCTTGTAAAATACGTTTCATTTTCTTCCATATTGATATAGGGTTCTTAACTAGGAAGTTGTTAATGTTCTTAGATTTATCCTCTGAAAATAGACACAAAAATATTCTGGGGATGAGCATGCGCATCTTCAATATGTACCCATTGTTCCTCTTTAGTGCATTAAACTATGTGTCTCTAGTAAAAGCCTTGGGTAGCGAGTTCATACCACCCTCAAACATTCCTTTTTATTCTATGAATTGTATTTGCCCATATTATCTGTTCTTTACTGAAAATAAATACAAAGTCTTCGGGAGCCATGCCATTCTAAAGAGTTTTTTTTTCTACCTGTATGATTTATGGGAAGATTGTTAAATGTAATTAGATCTGCTTTGATATAATTGAGTAATGGAATAAAGTCATCTTTATATATTTGTTTTTATTTACGTCATTTATCAGACGCTCTTATCCAGAGCGACTTACAGTTAGTGAGTGCATACATTATTTTTATTTTTCATACTGGCCCCCTCGTGGGAATCGAACCCACAACCCTGGCGTTGCAAACGCCATGCTCTACCAACTGAGCTACAACTCTGCCGGCCATTCCCTCCCCTACCCTGGACGACGCTGGGCCAATTGTGCGCCGCCCCATGGGTCTCCCGGTCGTGACCGGCTACGACAGAGTTGTCACTTATTAAGCCTCCTAAGTATTTAATATTTGTTGTGGTCCACTTAAAGGACTGCTGTAGATCATTACTTATTCTTTATTTTTCCTATTGCCATTATTACATTTTTCTCCACGTAAATGTTATATCCTGAGATTTTAGAGTATTCTGAACATGTTTTTAGCAAAATTGTGTTTTCAATATTGGTCAGGTACAGTGAGGGAAAAAAGTATTTGATCCCCTGCTGATTTTGTACGTTTGCCCACTGACAAAGAAATGATCAGTCTATAATTTTAATGGTAGGTTTATTTGAACAGTGAGAGACAGAATAACAACAAAAAAACCAGAAAAACGCATGTCAAAAATGTTATAAATTGATTTGCATTTTAATGAGGGAAATAAGTATTTGACCCCCTCTCAATCAGAAAGATTTCTGGCTCCCAGGTGTCTTTTATACAGGTAACGAGCTGAGATTAGGAGCACACTCTTAAAGGGAGTGCTCCTAATCTCAGTTTGTTACCTGTATAAAAGACACCTGTCCACAGAAGCAATCAATCAATCAAATTCCAAACTCTCCACCGTGGCCAAGACCAAAGAGCTCTCCAAGGATGTCAGGGACAAGATTGTAGACCTACACAAGGCTGGAATGGGCTACAAGACCATCGCCAAGCAGCTTGGTGAGAAGGTGACAACAGTTGGTGTGATTATTCGCAAATGGAAGAAACACAAAAGTCCTGTCAATCTCCCTCGGCCTGGGGCTCCATGCAAGATCTCACCTCGTGGAGTTGCAATGATCATGAGAACAGTGAGGAATCAGCCCAGAACTACACGGGAGGATCTTGTCAATGATCTCAAGGCAGCTGGGACCATAGTCACCAAGAAAACAATTGGTAACACACTACACCGTGAAGGACTGAAATCCTGCAGCGCCCGCAAGGTCCCCCTGCTCAAGAAAGCACATATACAGGCCCGTCTGAAGTTTTCCAATGAACATCTGAATGATTCATAGGAGAACTGGGTGAAAGTGTTGTGGTCAGATGAGACCAAAATTGAGCTCTTTGGCATTAACTCAACTCGCCGTGTTTGGAGGAGGAGGAATGCTGCCTATGACCCCAAGAACACCATCCCCACCGTCAAACATGGAGGTGGAAACATTATGCTTTGGGGGTGTTTTTCTGCTAAGGGGACAGGACAACTTCACCCAATCTTGGGTGAGAACCTCCTTCCCTCAGCCAGTGCATTGAAAATGGGTCGTGGATGGGTATTCCAGCATGACAATGACCCAAAACACACGGCCAAGGCAACAAAGGAGTGGCTCAAGAAGAAGCACATTAAGGTCCTGGAGTGGCCTAGCCAGTCTCCAGACCTTAATCCCATAGAAAATCTGTGGAGGGAGCTGAAGGTTCGAGTTGCCAAACGTCAGCCTCGAAACCTTAATTTGGAGAAGATCTGCAAAGAGGAGTGGGACAAAATCCCTCCTGAGATGTGTGCAAACCTGTTGGCCAACTACAAGAAACGTCTGACCTCTGTGATTGCCAACAAGGGTTTTGCCACCAAGTACTAAGTCATGTTTTGCAGAGGGGTCAAATACTTATTTCCCTCATTAAAATGCAAATCAATTTAAAACATTTTTGAAATGCGTTTTTCTGGATTTTTTTGTTGTAATTCTGTCTCTCACTGTTCAAATAAACCTACCATTAAAATTATAGACTGATCATGTCTGTGTCAGTGGGCAAACGTACAAAATCAAACACTTTTTTCCCTCTGTATATCAGGAGATCATCTGCAAATAAGTTTAGTTTATATTCATGTTTACCAATTCTGATACCTGTTAGGGTTTTGGGTCCTGTCTAATTCTTTCTGCAAGCGGTTCAATTGCCAGTGCAAACAGGAGGGGGGAGAGGGGACATCCCTGTCTTGTGCCTCTTTCTAAAAGCAATTTCATCAGATAAAGTATTATTTGGATATATTTTTATTTTATATTTAGCTTTAGGACATTCATACAATATTTTTATAGAATGTATTATTTCAGCTGGAAAGTTGAAAGCTTCCAAAGTTTTGAATAGAGAAGGCCATTCAAGGCGGTCGAAAGCCTTTTTTGGCATCAACAGCCATTATTAATCAATCTATAGATATTTTTTTTGCGTATTGTAATAAACTGAAACATGTTCTTGTATTTGTTTGCAAGTGTCTATTTTTAATAAACCCTGTTTGATTGATATGTATTGAATCTGGTAAACCTTTCGCCATTATTTGGCTTATTAGCTTACTTATTATTTTATTGTCCCAATTTATTAAACGTATGGGTCTATAATCAGCAGGGGACTCTCCAGATTTTCCTGGTTTTAATACAACTGAAATAACTGTTTGATACATGGAACTAGGAAGTACTGAATTGAGTGACGTGTGTGTTGTCATTTGTTTAAATAGGGGCGCTACTTTGTCCCAAAATGTTGAATAGAATTCCATGGGAAAGCTTCCATCCCTGGTGCTTTCCTCCGTGCCAATGTTTTAACAGTATCTAATATTTATTCTTGGGTGATCTCTGTTTTTAGTGATAATATTTTGTCTGCTGATAGTTGCTTCAGAGTTGTTGAGTCTAAGACGGCTATAGGATCCGTCCAACTGTTGTTTAATTCTGATTTATATACATTTTCATAGACGCTTTTAAATTGTAATTAATCCTGTTGTTCCTAATTAACGCTTTTGTATCTTTATCTTTTAAAATTATAACTGGTTTAGCATGTATTCATTTTGTGAGCGCTGCGAGATACTTACCAGGTTTATTTGCCATTAAGTAATATGCTTCATTTGAGTTTAACCTGTAATTGTTGGCTCTTTTCAAAAGTAAAATATCATATTCCTGGTTAAATTCAGAAATGTTATTTTCTATTTTCTTGTACAAGATTTTATGGGCAATTTCTAAGATAGTGATTTATTTTAAATCAGAATTAACTTTTGCAGAGTATGAGGTTATCATTCCCCTAATGTACACCTTAATGGCATCCCAAAATTATGTTGGGGGTCGGCTTTTCTCTGTCTTCTATCTCCACATGTGTAATGGTAAAGGTTTTTATTTAGTTGTTTACGTATTTAATACATTTCGGATCCAGAAGATGCACTCTGTTCATTCTCCAAATTCTGTTGCTAAGTGTATTCTCTATTGGTGTAATGATGATACCGGAGAATGATCTGATATCACTATATCCCCCCCCAAAAAAATTATCCAGTCAATAGTTGAGTACATTTTTAATTTTTTTTTAAAAATGTAGTCAATTCTTGAATAGCTTTTCTTACTGATATGCATGTAACCTCAAAGTAATGTGTGGTTGCTGTGAAAGAGAAAATTGTGCTGATGACTAGCAGGGATGTTTAACGACTTGCACATTTGTAAAATGGGAGAGTTACATTATATTAAGCCTATCCTTTTGGAATATTTCCTTTTTGAAAAAGGAATAATCTTTCGTAGTTGGGAATAGTAATCTCCAGGTGTCCTGTAGATTATTCGTAGAGATGACACTTTTCAGCCTCTTTGGAGGCTCCCTAAATTAGCCTTTTTTATTACTACGTCTGTCAATCTTATCTAATGTGTGATTTAGGTCACCTGCTATAATAATAGTCCCTGTCTGTGTTTGATATAATATAAGCTTGAATTCTATCTAAAAACACCAGATTTGCCCCTGGTGGGATATACAATGAAATCAATGTGTTACGAACCGGCTTGTAGCCCGTAACAAAGAGGGAGACAAATCCAGAGATTAAAAAATGACAAACATATTTATTCAATAAAGTAAAACTATATCCAAGAAGCCCCAGAATGCCACAACCAAAAACAACAGTGTGTCTGTGTGGAGAGAGTCTCCTTGGGGGAAAGGTGTATTTTAGCCCCGGGACAAACCCGAGCCCAGGTGTGTCCCATTTCGCTGACGACCCTCACAGCACCGCCCACCGACATCCTATTAAGGAAAACAAGAGCAGAGAGAAAGAATTCGTCAGACAGAGTGGGAGGGTGTCCCCCCCCCCCCCCCCCCGGTAAATGCTACCCCACTGCCATCTCACTCATCACCTCTAGACCTCAGCAACCTTTGCGCACAGGAAGCAACCTTTAAGAGGAAAGAAGAACACGAGGACAGCAAGGAACAGAACAGGACAATACAAAACACACAAATAAACAGTGGCCGGTCAAGTAGACGACAACACTCTGGGAAAGAAAGAACAGGTTTACCGTCCTCCACTGTTCGGCCCCAGAGGAACGTTCATAATAGGGCTTTGGCAGATTTACATGGCACAGTTCCGTTCCGGAGTGGCAGCTAGATAGTTTTGCTCAAGCCTTTTAACACAGACTTAGTGGTGATGGACCGGAGAGGATAGGCAGCAGGAAACCGTCTGACATCACAGTGAACAGGTAACTACTACCATTCTTAGAGCGAGGCAGAGAGCCAACACAGTCAACAAACAGATACTCAAAAGGCTGACTGACTACGGGAATAGGAAACAGTGGTACCGGCTTAATAGCTTGATTAGGTTTGCCCGTTAATTGACAGGTGTGATACGTTTTGATGAACGCAGAAAACATCCCTCTTTAACTTAGGCCGAAAGAAATGTCTCAGTACGCGATTATAGGTTTTTCTCACGCCCAGATGTCCAGCAACATTGTCGTGAGAAGTTTTCAACACCAACTCACGAAACTTAACTGGTACAACAACCTGACTAATAGCCTCCCCCACAAAACAACTACTATGAGGCACCCATTTTCTCATCAGGACATCATCCTGGAGAAAATAGCCATGGGGCTAACTGTTCCGCAAGCACAATTTGGTCACGCAACTCTTCTAATGTGGGGTCAGCCCACTGCTCCTTGATTAGATCGGAGCGGGGCACAGATAAGCGGGATTTTATTTTATTTTACCTTTATTTAACTAGGCAAGTCAGTTAAAGAACAAATTCTTATTTACAATGACGGCCTACACCGGCCAAACCCGGACGATGCTGGGCCAATTGTGCGATAACAGGGAAAGTAATGACATATTTCTTTGTAACATTATCGTTAGCCGGAGCCACGGCCCACGGCTCATGGAACGCAGTGACACCTCTGGGAAACTCACCGGGAATCCCTACAAATAACGGCTAAGCGGAAACCACTAGAGATGGAGACACGACAGGCCGTACACGCTCAACAGCCAAGTTATTCCCAAGGATAACGTTGATACCCTCAATAGGCAACGAAGGACTCACCCCTATACAAACCTCACCTTTCACCAGAATCCAACAACAGTTTATGCAATGGAACTGACAGAGTGTTCAACCCAATTCCCCTAATTAAAATCACTGTTCCCCGAATCAGTCTCAGGAGAGAAGGGTAACACAGACTCTAACAGAAATGACTCAGAGGCACCTGTGTCCCTCAGGATCTTCACGGGAACTGGGTCGTTACTTCCTAACAGAGACACAAAACCCTCCGTAATGAAAGGTAAATAATCTGGGTCAATTGGGTCTTTATGAAAATGTATGCACTCACTAACTTGTAAGTCGCTCTGGATAAGAGCATCTGCTAAATGACTAAAATGTAAAAATGTAAATGTCTTTCACATGCACCTGGGCGTGAGACGGAGTGAGACGGAGTGACAGGAAGTGAACTCCGTCTCACCAATCACACTGGGCACCACAGGAGAGAGATGAGATATATAAGGAGCTTCCCCAAATCCTACAATAACTCAATGACCTGAACCCTGACAGTAGTGACACTCTTGACTGAAGTCAGCTTTACCACGAGAGCCAGGCTCAACCCTAGACGAATGAAGCTCTGACCGTTGTTAGGTTCTGACAAATACACTGTAAAAATGCACGGACTACTACGGAGTTTATTCGCCCAATGGGTCAGACAGCTGCTCAGGCAAAGACATGTTTCCACCAGCACAAGTATATATGCCCGTATTTGGGTGAAGTATCCTCCTTCCCTCTCCATCCTTATCAGTGACTGTAATCACTGATAAGGTACATTCCAAAAGCCCCTTGGCTCCTATGCAACCTTAATTGACCCCACCATATACATTCCTGCAGACAACCATTAACTTCTGGTGTATAAACCAGACTATGGCACTCCTCCTTTCTATAGGATAACTGATGATTGACAATATTTCAAGTTTAGAAGTTAGAACTCATCACCGTGAACCAGAGTGTCTTGGTGGGCGAGGCCCAAATCTCTCCTAACGCCCCCCCTCACTCCGAATACGGGGCTCTGCAAAGCCACTTTTGTGAGTCAAAACACACTCGTCCGGCAAAAACCGCAGCTTCAGAGACAGTTTTCACTTTTCGTTCGTTAAAGTACTTGGCTATTCGATCACGGATTGTGTCCTTAAATTGCTCTAGCATAATCAGATCACACAGCCCCTGGAACGTGGTAACCGCAGACGCGGAACACCAGCGATTAAACTGTGAAGTTATCTCTCGCGCAAACTCAACATGAGTCTGTTTGTCGGCCCTTTTTAAAGTTCTAAATCGTTGGCGGTAAACCTCAGGAACCAATTCGTAAATCTGTAACACACAGCCATTTCAACTTTAGCATAGCTGACACTGTCGGCTACACCAAGAGCTGAATATGCTTCCTGCGCTTTACCAGTCACACTGCAACATTAAAGTGCGATCAGAATCAGGCAAGCTCCTAGCGTCAGCAAACACGCTCAAACAACGAAAAGAACGTCTCAGGGTCCTTTTCATTACATTTTGGCAACAGCCGTAAGTTTACAACAATATCAAATGTGTCCGGGGGCATCACCGAGAGAAGGTTCCTGAGTGGCGCAGTGGTCTAAGGCACTGCATCGCAGTGCTAACTATGCCATTAGAGATCCTGGTTCAAATCCAGGCTCTGTCGCAGTCGGCCGCGACCGGGAGACTCATGGGCGGCGCATAATTGGCCCAGCGTCGTCCAGGGTAGGGGAGGGAATGGCCGGCAGGGATGTAGCTCAGTTAATAGAGCATGGCGTTTGCAACGCCAGGGTTGTGGGTTCGATTCCCACGGGGGGCCAGTATTAAAAAACAAATGTATTCACTAACTGTAAGTCGCTCTGGATAAGAGCGTCTGCTAAATGACGTAAATGTAAAATGTAAGAGCGACCCCGTAATAAATCAGGGTCACCTTAAACTCTCCCCCGCTTTCTATCCCTGAGTCTTGTTGCAGCTTGATTTTAGTGCGCTCCAATTCCTGTTTCAATTCCAATTTCTTTTCATACTTAGCACGATCACGCTCTAGCTGTAACAGAAGCATTTCTTTCTGCTGTTCAAAAGGAAGACTACTAGGGCTAACAGACGGAGCGAAACTGGGATACGGCTGGGGAGGTGGCGAGTCCTCGGCAGAGGTTGCCCCAGTGGTAACTACGAGTATACCACTCGCCATCAGATTGACCTTCAATATCATCCTAACATACATTTTTTATGTTTATCACTAATTTTCAACCTGGTAGTGTTCAGCGATCTTCAACAGCTGTTCTTTAATTCTAACAGTTCCTCTGATGGAACAAATGAACTCGTCTACATTAGACGCCATAGTCACAAGTAACTGCTAAAAACAATCTTGCCCTTCCCCTCTGCTGAGCACACCAGACAAGACCACAACAAGAGAAGCACCAATCACACTGGGCACCACAGGAGAGAGATGAGATATATAAGGAGCTTCCCCAAATCCTACAATAACTCAACCCTAGTCTTCGTGCGGATTCGCGGTGGGTAATTACGCACTGCAGCCCACTGGCAATGGGGGGAAAACAATGCATGCTGGCGGATTCCCCCCAAGCCACGGATGTGCACAGACACCACACAAAAATAACAAACAAAATAACCATGCCCAACGTAATCCAAAGTGGAACACGTCGCTAACAGGGGAAAGGAAAGGCTATTTGTATGTAGTCACATTTGTATTTGTATTTGTATTTATTATGGATCCCCATTAGTTCATGGCAAGGCAGCAGCTACTCTTCCTGGGGTTTATTATGGATCCCCATTAGTTCCTGCCAAGGCAGCAGCTACTCTTCCTGGGGTTTATTATGGATCCCCATTAGTTCCTGCCAAGGCAGCAGCTACTCTTCCTGGGGTTTATTATGGATCCCCATTAGTTCCTGCCAAGGCAGCAGCTACTCTTCCTGGGGTTTATTATGGATCCCCATTAGTTCCTGCCAAGGCAGCAGCTACTCTTCCTGGGGTTTATTATGGATCCCCATTAGTTCATGCCAAGGCAGCAGCTACTCTTCCTGGGGTTTATTATGGATCCCCATTAGTTCCTGCCAAGGCAGCAGCTACTCTTCCTGCGGTCCAGCTAAATTAAGGCAGTTCATACAATTTTAAAACATTACAATACTTTGACAGATTTCACAACACACTGTGTGCCCTCAGGCCCCTACTCCACTACCACCACATATCTACAGTCCAAACTCCATGTGTGTATAGTGTGAATGTTATCGTGTGTTTGTATGAATGTGTCTGCACCTATGTTTGTGTTGCTTCACAGTCCCCGCTGTTCCATAAGGTGTATTTTTATCTGTTTTTTTTAATCTAATTTTACTACTTGCATCAGTTACTTGATGTGGAATAGAGTTCCATGTAGTCATGGCTCTATGTAGAACTGTTCGCCTCCCATAGTCTGTTATGGACTTGGGGACTGTGAAGAGACCTCTGGTGGCATGTCTTGTGGGGTATGCATAGGTGACCGAGCTGTGCGCCAGTAGTTCAAACAGACAGCTCGGTGTATTCAACATGTCAATACCTCTCATAAATACAAGTAGTGATGAAGTCTCCTCCACTTTGAGCCAGGAGAGATCGACATGCATATTATTAATATTAGCTCTCTGTGTACATCCAAGGGCCAGCCGTGCTGCCCTGTTCTGAGCCAATTGCAATTTTCCTAAGTCCTTTTTTGTGGCACCTGACCACACCGCTGAACAGTAGTCCAGGTGTGACAAAACTAGGGCCTGTAGGACCTGCATTGTTGATAGTGCTGTTTAGAAGGTAGAGCAGCGCTTTATTATGGACATACTTTACCCCATCTTAGCTACTGTTGTATCAATATGTTTTGACCATGACAGTTTACAATCCAGGGTTACTCCAAGCAGTTTAGACACCTCAACTTGCTCAATCTCCACATTATTCATTACAAGATTTAGTTGAGGTTTAGGGATTAGTGAATGATTTGTCCAAAATACAATGCTTTTAGTTTTAGAAATATTTAGGACTAACTTATTCCTTGCCACCCACTCTGAAACTAACTGCAACTCTTTGTTAAGTGTTGCAGTCATTTCAGTCGCTATAATAATAATAATAATAATAATAATAATAATATGCCATTTAGCAGACGCTTTTATCCAAAGCGACTTACAGTCATGCGTGCATAAATTTTTTGTGTATGGGTGGTCCCGGGGATCGAACCCACTACCTTGGCGTTACAAGCGCCGTGCTCTACCAGCTGACATGTATAGTGTTGAGTCATCCGCATTCATAGACACTCTGGCTTTACTCAAAGCCAGCGGCATGTCATTAGTAAAGATTGAAAAAGTAATGGGCCTAGACAGCTGCCCTGGGGAATTCCTGATTCTACCTGGATTATGTTGGAGAGGCTTCCATGAAAGAACATCCTCTGTGTTCTGTTAGACAGGAAACTATTCATCCACAATATAGCAGGGGGTGTAAAGCCATAACACATACGTTTTTCCAGCAGCAGACTATGATCGATAATGTCAAAAGCCGCACTGAAGTCTAAAAAAACAGCCCCCACAATCGTTTTATTATCAATTTCTCTCAGCCAATCATCAGTCATTTGTGTAAGTGCTGTGCTTGTTGAATGTCCTTCTCTATAAGCATGCTGAAAGTTTGTTGTTAATTTGTTTACTGTGAAATAGCATTGTGTCTGGTCAAACACAATATTTTCCAATAGTTTACTAAGGGTTGGTAACAGGCTAATTGGTCGGCTATTTGAGCCAGTAAAGGGGGCTTTACTATTTTTAGGTAGCGGAATGACTTTTGCTTCCCTCCAAGCCTGGGGGCACACACATTCTAGTAGGATTAAATTGAAAATATGGCAAATAGGAGTGGCAATATTGTCCGCTATTATCCTCAGTAATTTTCCATCCAAGTTCACAGACCCCGGTGGCTTGTCATTGTTGACAGACAACAATAATCTTTTCACCTCTTCCACACTCACTTTACGGAATTCAAAATGCTTGTCTTTCATAATTTAGTCAGATATACTTGGATGTGTAGTGTCAGCAATTGTTGCCTAAGTTGCCTAAATTTGCTAATCTGGCCAATGAAAAAATCATTAAAGTAGTTGGTAATATCAGTTGGTTTTGTGATATTACCAAGACAAGCATTTTGAATTCCGTAAAGTGAGTGTGGAAGAGGTGAAAAGATTATTGTTGTCTCCCTCCAATCTCCTGATTCTGCCTCCTCAACCCTCCTCTCCTCCCTTTCTGCATCCTTTGACTCTCTGTGTCCCCTATCCTCCCGGCCGGCTCGGTCCTCCCCTCCAGCTCCGTGGCTTGATGACTCATTGCGAGCTCACAGAACAGAGCTCCGGGCAGCGGGGCGGAAATGGAAGAAAACTAAACTCCCTGCCGACCTGGCATCTTTTCACTCCCTCCTCTCTACATTTTCTTCATCTGTTTCTGCTGCTAAGGCCACTTTCTACCACTCTAAATTCCAAGCATCTGCCTCTAACCCTAGGAAGCTCTTTGCCACATTTTCCTCCCTCCTGAATCCCCCCCCCCCCCCCCCCCCGCCCCCCCCTCCTCTCTCTCTGTGGATGACTTTGTCAACCACTTTGAAAAGAAGGTTGACGACATTCGATCCTCGTTTGTTAAGTCTAATGACACTGCTGGTCCTACTCACACTGCCCTACCCTATGCTTTGTCTTCTTTCTCCCCTCTCTCTCCAGATAAAATCCTGCGACTTGTGACTGCAGGCCGCCCAACAACCTGCCCGCTTGACCCCATCCCCTCCTCTCTTCTCCAGACCATCTCCGGTGACCTTCTCCCCTACCTCACCTCGCTGATCAACTCATCCTTGACCGCTGGCCATGTCCCTTCCGTCTTCAAGAGAGCGAGAGTTGCTCCCCTTCTCAAAAAACCAACACTCGATCCCTCTGATGTCAACAACTACAGACCAGTATCCCTTCTTTCTTTTCTTTCCAAAACTATTGAGCGTGCCGTCTTTAGCCAACTCTCTTGCTATCTCTCTCAGAATTACCTTCTTGATCCAAACCAGTCAGGTTTCAGGACTGGTCATTCAACTGAGACTGCTCTTCTCTGTGTCACGGAGGCTCTCCGCACTGCTAAAGCTAACTCTCTCTCCTCTGCTCTTGTCCTTCTAGACCTGTCTGCTGCCTTTGATACTGTGAACCATCAGATCCTCCTCTCCACCCTCTCCGAGCTGGGCATCTCCGGCGCGGCTCACTCCTGGATTGCGTCCTACCTGACCGGTCGCTCCTACCAAGTGGCGTGGCGAGAAGCTGTCTCCGCACCACGTGCTCTCACCACTGGTGTCCCCCAGGGCTCAGTTCTAGGCCCTCTCCTTTTCTCCCTATACACCAAGTCACTTGGCTCTGTCATATCCTCACATGGCCTCTCCTATCATTGCTACGCTGATGATACACAACTAATCTTCTCCTTTCCCCCTTCTGATAACCAGGTGGCGAATCGCATCTCTGCATGTCTGGCAGACATATCAGTATGGATGACGGATCACCACCTCAAGCTGAACCCTGGCAAGACGGAGCTGCTCTTCCTCCCGGGGAAGGACTGCCCGTTCCATGATCTCGCCATCACGGTTGACAACTCCGCTGTGTCCTCCTCCCAGAGTGCGAAGAGCCTAGGCGTGACCCTGGACAACACCCTGTCGTTCTCCGCCAACATCAAGGCGGTGACCCGCTCCTGCAGGTTCATGCTCTACAACATTCGGAGAGTACGACCCTGCCTTACACAGGAAGCGGCACAGGTCCTAATCCAGGCACTTGTCATCTCCCTTCTGGACTACTGCAACTCGCTGTTGGCTGGCCTCCCTGCCTGTGCCATTAAACCCCTACAACTCATCCAGAATGCCGCAGCCCGTCTGGTGTTCAACCTTCCCAAGTTCTCTCACGTCACCCCCCTCCTCCGCACACTCCACTGGCTTCCAGTTGAAGCTCGCATCCGCTACAAGACCATGGTGCTTGCCTATGGAGCAGTGAGGGGAACGGCACCTCTGTACCTTCGGGCTCTGATCAGTCCCTACACCCAAACGAGGGCATTGTGTTCATCCACCTCTGGCCTGCTGGCTCCCCTTCCTCTGCGGAAGCATAGTTCCCGCTCAGCCCAGTCAAAACTGTTCGCTGCTCTGGCACCCCAATGGTGGAACAAGCTCCCTCACGACGCCAGGACAGCGGAGTCACTCACCACCTTCCGGAGACATTTGAAACCCCACCTCCTTAAGGAATACCTGGGATAGGATAAAGTAATCCTTCTACCAAGCCCCCCCCCCCCCCCCCCCCCCCCCACACAAAAAAAAATAATTGTAAAGTGATTATCCCATTGGCTATAGGGTGAACGCACCAATTGGTAAGTCGCTCTGGATAAGAGCGTCTGCTAAATGACGTAAATGTGCCCTTGAGCAAGGCACTTAACCCTAATTGCTCCTGTAAGTCGCTCTGGATAAGAGCGTCTGCTAAATTACTAAAATGTACAAATGTATGTAATGATTCCATGGATGATGGAGCTGAGTTTGCCTTTTTTCCCAAAATGTAATTGAAGGTGCTCCAAAGCTTTTTACTATCATTCTTTATATCATATATCTTTGTTTCATAGTGTAGTTTCTTCTTCTTTTTATTCAGTTTAGTCACATGATTTCTCAATTTGCAATATATTTGCCAATCTGTTGTGCAGCCAGACTTATTTGGCATTCCTTTTGCCTCATCCCTCTCAACCATACAAGTTTTCAATTCCTTATCAATCCACGAAGATTTAACCGTTTTTACAGTCATTTTCTTAATGGGTGCATGCTTATTAGTAACTGGAATAAGCAATTTCATAAATGTGTCAAGTGCAGTGTCTGTTTGCTCCTCATTACACACCACGGACAAACATATATTCTTTACATCAACAACATAGGAATCACTACAAAACTTATTGTATGACCTCTTATACACAATATTAGCCCCAGCCTATGGAACTTTGGTTTTCCTAGATATGGCTACTATATTGTGATCACTACATCCAATGGATTTGGATACTGCTTTCAAACAAATCTCTGCAGCATTAGTAAAGATATGATCAATACATGTTGATGATTTTATTCCTGTGATGTTTGTAACTACCCTGGTAGGTTGACAGATAACCTGAACCAAGTTGCAGGCACTGGTTACAGTTTGAAGCTTTCTCTTGAGTGGGCAGCTTGATGATAGCCAGTCAATATTTAAATCACCCAGAAAGTATACCTCTCTATTGATATCACATACATTATCAAGCATTTCACACATTATCCAGATACTGACTGTTAGCACTTGGTGGTCTATAGCAGCTTCCCACCAGAATGGGCTTTAGGTGAGGCAGATGAACCTGTAGCCATATTACTTCAACAGTATTTAACATGAAATCCTCTCTAAGCTTTACAGGAATGTGGTTCTGAATATAAACAGCAACACCTCCACCATTGGCATTTCTGTATTTTCTGTAAATGTTATAACCTTGTATTGCTACCACTGTATCATCAAATGTATTATCTAAGTGAGTTTCAGAGATAGTCAGAATATGAATGTCATCTGTTACTAACAAATTATTGATTTCATGAACCTTGCTTCTTTAGCTAAATATGTTAACGTGGGCTATTTTGAGCACTTTTCATCTGGGATGCTTACTTGTTTTTATTTCTTTACTGCGAAGCTTAGCAGCAGTAGATGTTCTCATGTTATTTATGTTAGTGCAGGGTGAGCTGCACACAGTGGACTTCCTCCTCGGGCACACCGGCTCAGTGCTAACAGTATAAATCTGGTTCTTAAGCACATAATCACTGCATACAATAGCTATAGCTCCGGGAAGCACATAGCACTACCCTACCCCAATCTCCCACTGAGGTACACAGCCGATTGTACTCACTTCCGCGGACCGATGTCCCAACAGCGAGTAGAGCAAGAGTTTCCAGCCTGGGCAGGGGCCTGGAAACTAACCGATGTTACTCTCTCCAATGCAGCACACAACCAACTATCCACCACAGGGGCAAGTGTACCAAACAAACAAACAAAGGCCTACCAAACAGCGCAACTCAAAAAGATGCAAACAAAGCACTTACAAAGTTTATCAAACACTAACTCCATGTTTTCTCCATAAAGCATAAAGTGTATAGCTTTATGCTGCGAAATAGCCTACAAATAGGCCAAGCCTAAACAAATTATTATTAAATAAACTAGGAGCTCAGGTCTTGAAAATATGGGCAAACTTTTTCACTTCCCTATCCTCGCTGGACTCTCTTTCATTCAGTTCTCTCTCAACTCAGGGACAACCCACCAGCTGCTTTTTTTGTCTGATGCAGAACTCTAGTGCGATAGGAGAGAGACTGAAACATTCATACCTCCGTTAATTTACAAAAGGATATTCTAATAGCTTGGCTAGGTGTGAAACCCCCCCCCAATTTGTGCCACAGTTTAGACCACCGATAGGATAGATAGATGGTTTAGACCACCGATAGGATAGATAGATGGTTTAGACCACCGATAGGATAGATAGATGGTTTAGACCACCGATAGGATAGATAGATGGTTTAGACCACCGATAGGATAGATAGATGGTTTAGACCACCGATAGGATAGATAGATGGTTTAGACCACCGATAGGATAGATAGATGGTTTAGACCACCGATAGGATAGATAGATGGTTTAGACCACCGATAGGATAGATAGATGGTTTAGACCACCGATAGGATAGATAGATGGTTTAGACCACCGATAGGATAGATAGATGGTTTAGACCACCGATAGGATAGATAGATGGTTTAGACCACCGATAGGATAGATAGATGGTTTAGACCACCGATAGGATAGATAGATGGTTTAGACCACCGAAGGCAAACTTGCAATGTGTATTTGATGCTTAAGCACTCTAAAGTTTTACATTTATAACTCAATCTCACAGACCAGATTTTCCCTAACAGAAAATGCATCAACCCCTACAAATATATTAATTTATTATAATCCACATAATAATTCAAACTAAATTAGCTATAGTGAGAGGAGAGACTGAATGCTAAAGACAATCAGAAAGAATGAGTCTAACCCTGCATTATAATAGAACATAATATTTTAAAAGAAGAACAGGAATGAGTGAGTCACTCAGCCTTATGCTGTTCCTGAATCACTCAGCCTTATGCTGTTCCTGAGTCACTCAGCCTTATGCTGTTCCTGAGTCACTCAGCCTTATGCTGTTCCTGAGTCACTCAGCCTTATGCTGTTCCTGAGTCACTCAGCCTTATGCTGTTCCTGAGTCACTCAGCCTTGTGCTGTTCCTGAGTCACTCAGCCTTATGCTGTTCCTGAATCACTCAGCCTTATGCTGTTCCTGAGTCACTCAGCCTTATGCTGTTCCTGAGTCACTCAGCCTTATGCTGTTCCTGAGTCACTCAGCCTTATGCTGTTCCTGAGTCACTCAGCCTTATGCTGTTACCGAGTCACTCAGCCTTATGCTGTTCCTGCTTCTGTTGCCTATTTGAGTGTTCATTTAATATCCTACTGATTCTGTGATCACCAAGCCTCATGCAACCGCAAAACGTCGGATAAAGCAATTTTTTGCTATGCTGTATTAATGGCTTTACAATATTTTTTTCATTACAACAGTCTCTCTGGTATTACTTATAATTGATTTAGTGTTGTTTACACTGTTCCAAACTGGCAGATACATTATATTGTAATCTAACAGCACCTGTTTGTCATGCAACAGTATCTCTTGTGCTTTTGACAAAGATTTTTACATGAGGCCTAATTCACATGATATGCCTAAAATACTGACATCCACTAGGCTAGTAAATAATCACATTTTTCCTTTTGATTATTTAATTAACCTATATCATATTATTTGCATGGAGCACATGCAAAAGCAATTTGGAGTTGTTGAACGGGAGTGACAAAATGTATTACAACTGAATGATGAGGATGAAGAAGAAGAGGGTGATTGAATTTAGAACAATAGTGTAAGAATTGCTCTTCCTCTGTCCCGCGCGCACACTAAATCCATCTCCCGAGTGGCGCAGTGGTCTAAGGCACTGCATCGCAGTGCTAGCTGTGCCACTAGAGATCCTGGTTCGAATTGGCCCAACGTCGTCCAGGGTAGGGGAGGGAATGGCCGGCAGGGATGTAGCTCAGTTGGTAGAGCATGGCGCTTGCAACGCCAGGGTTGTAGGTTCGATTCCCACGGGGGGCCAATATGGAAAATGTATGCACTCACTAACTGTAAGTCGCTCTGGATAAGAGCGTCTGCTAAATGACTAAAATGTAATGTAACAAGGCTGTGGGCCAGGTGGTAATTGTTCAGCAACCTTTCCAATAAATTGGAATACAAAAGAAGCCATCCACCCTCGATGGGCTATCAGCAGGACAATAGACTCTTACTGAGTTTAAAGACTTTAATGGGTGTTTGCGAGGCATTTCACTTCACCCATCTCTTCTCATAGCCCAACACATGCAGTGTTTTCTAACCACATGATGGATCCATACTGTGGGAATAAATATCACTGAACGACAGAAATATTGTAATAAAGTAGTCTAATGCAATTGAAGGCAGCAAGTTGTTGTTTACTGAAACACCCAAAGTCACCCAATTGTTATAATAGGATTTGAAGCAATAGCCTACCCATATCTGGTCAACTAGATCAACACCGTTTCGCACTGCTTTGAGACAAGCATTGGGACTGGTCTAGCATGGGGACTGGTCTAGCATGGGGACTGGACTAGGATGGGGACTGGACTAGCATGGGGACTGGTCTAGCATTGGGACTGGTCTAGCATGGGGACTGGTCTAGCATTGGGACTGGTCTAGCATGGGGACTGGTCTAGCATGGGGACTGGTCTAGCATGGGGACTGGTCTAGCATGGGGACTGGACTAGCATGGGGACTGGTCTAGCATGGGGACTGGTCTAGCATGGGGACTGGACTAGCATGGGGACTGGTCTAGCATGGGGACTGGTCTAGCATGGGGACTGGACTAGCATGGGGACTGATCTAGCATGGGGATTGGACTAGCATGGGGACTGGACTAGCATGGGGACTGGTCTAGCATGGGGACTGGACTAGCATGGGGACTGGTCTAGCATGGGGACTGGACTAGCATGGGGACTGGACTAGCATGGGGACTGGTCTAGCATTGGGACTGGTCTAGCATGGGGACTGGTCTAGCATGGGGACTGGTCTAGCATGGGGACTGGTCTTGTTAAATCAATTTTTTTTCACTGAATCTCCGTTTGGGTAGTGGTTAGACTAGAATTAGGGTGTGGACATTTTAGTAATATTTTTCTCTTGCTTAGTAGCCTACTGCCAACCAGTCACGTTGTACAGCGCCATATGTTCCCATAATATTCATCAATTTAATAAGCTACATTTCTACAGTATAAACAGCACAACAAATACAATAATAATTTACAAACAAATTATAATCCATCCCATAGAGTCTGTTCTAACAAAAAAAAAGGTTTTAAAGTCTCTGGTAAAGCCAATATTAAAGACAGTCAAATGCATTCCTGAATCCAAAGCTTCAGCCGACATGTTGCGGTTTATTCATTGTTTAATTATTCAAGGCTCCCTTTGTTATTTCGTTTTATAACTAAAATGCTTGACTGTATTTCAAATACAATTTTATTGGCCACATGCGCCGAATACAACAGGTGCAGACATTACCGTGAAATGCTTACTTACAGCCCTTAACCAACAGTGCATTTTATTTTTAATAAAAAAGTAGAATAAAACAACAAAAAAGTGTTGAGAAAAAAAGAGCAGAAGTAAAATAAAATAACAGTAGGGAGGTTATATATACAGGGGGGCAGTGCAAATAGTCTGGGTAGCCATGATTAGCTGTTCAGGAGTCTTATGGCTTGGGGGTAGAAGCTGTTGAGAAGTCTTTTGGACCTAGACTTGGCACTCCGGTACCGCTTGCCGTGCGGTAGCAGAGAGAACAGTCTATGACTAGGGTGGCTGGAGTCTTTGACAATTTTGAGGGCCTTCCTCTGACACCGCCTGATATAGAGGTCCTGGATGGCAGGAAGCTCGGCCCCAGTGATGTACTCGGCTGTACGCAATACCCTCTATAGTGCCTTGCGGTCGGAGGCCGAGCAGTTGCCATACCAGGCGGTGATGCAACCAGTCAGGATGCTCTCGATGGTGCAGCTGTAGAACTTTTTGAGGATCTGAGGACCCATGCCAAATATTTTGTAGTCTCCTGAGGGGGAATAGGCTTTGTCGTGCCCTCTTCACGACTGTCTTGGTGTGTTTTGGACCATGATAGTTCGTTGGTGATGTGGACACCGAGGAACTTTAAGCTCTCAACCTGTTTCACTACAGCCCCGTCGACGAGAATGGGGGCGTGCTCAGTCCTCTTCTTTTTTCCTGTAGTCCACAATCATCTCCTTTGTCTTGGTCACGTTGAGGGAGAGGTTTAAAAATATATATATATATATAATTCAATATCCTAATATGAGTTCAAAATTATAGAATTCTAATACAATTTCTGTTGGCACTGAAATCGTTCCATAAGGCCACGCCCACACTCCACAGGTTACGAAGGACATCGTCCTTCCTGTTCCGCTCCAATCTCAGATAATAGCGTTATGCTCCTCACTGAAAAAAACACACAAAGAGTAATGAAGGAGAAGAGGAGAGGAAGTCACTTCAGACCATGGAGATAATATAATAACATTTAGCTGAATCTTTTATCCAAAGCAACATACATTAGTGTCTGCATCAATACTTTGTATGGGGTGGCCCCCAGAGGGAATTGAACCCATCATTTTGGTGTTGCATACGCCTCTACAGACGGAGGCAATGTACTAATGTTACCGTGTGGTAGGGGACTGTACTAATGTTACCGTGTGGTAATGGACTGTACTAATGTTACCGTGTGGTAGGGGACTGTACTAATGTTACCGTGTGGTAGGGGACTGTACTAATGTTACCGTGTGGTAGGGGACTGTACTAATGTTACCGTGTGGTAGGGGACTGTACTAATGTTACCGTGTGGTAGGGGACTGTACTAATGTTACCGTGTGGTAGGGGACTGTACTAATGTTACCGTGTGGTAGGGGACTGTACTAATGTTACCGTGTGGTAGGGGACTGTACTAATGTTACCGTGTGGTAGGGGACTGTACTAATGTTACCGTGTTGTAATGGACTGTACTAATGTTACCATGTGGTAGGGGACTGTACTAATGTTACCGTGTGGTTGGGGACTGTACTAATGTTACCGTGTGGTAATGGACTGTACTAATGTTACCGTGTGGTAGGGGACTGTACTAATGTTACCGTGTGGTAATGGACTGTACTAATGTTACCGTGTGGTAGGGGACTGTACTAATGTTACCGTGTGGTAATGGACTGTACTAATGTTACCGTGTGGTAGGGGACTGTACTAATGTTACCGTGTGGTAGGGGACTGTACTAATGTTACCGTGTGGTAGGGGACATTACTAATGTTACCGTGTGGTAGGGGACTGTACTAATGTTACCGTGTGGTAGGGGACTGTACTAATGTTACCGTGTGGTAGGGGACTGTACTAATGTTACCGTGTGGTAGGGGACTATACTAATGTTACCGTGTGGTAATGGACTGTACTAATGTTACCGTGTGGTAGGGGACTGTACTAATGTTACCGTGTGGTAATGGACTGTACTAATGTTACCGTGTGGTAGGGGACAGTACTAATGTTACCGTGTGGTAGGGGACTGTACTAATGTTACCGTGTGGTAGGGGACTGTACTAATGTTACCGTGTGGTAGGGGACTGTACTAATGTTACCGTGTGGTAGGGGACTGTACTAATGTTACCGTGTGGTAGGGGACTGTACTAATGTTACCGTGTGGTAGGGGACTGTACTAATGTTACCGTGTGGTAATGGACTGTACTAATGTTACCGTGTGGTAGGGGACTGTACTAATGTTACCGTGTGGTAGGGGACTGTACTAATGTTACCGTGTGGTAGGGGACTGTACTAATGTTACCGTGTGGTAGGGGACTGTACTAATGTTACCGTGTGGTAGGGGACTGTACTAATGTTACCGTGTGGTAGGGGACTGTACTAATGTTACCGTGTGGTAATGGACTGTACTAATGTTACCGTGTGGTAGGGGACTGTACTAATGTTACCGTGTGGTAGGGGACTGTACTAATGTTACCGTGTGGTAATGGACTGTACTAATGTTACCGTGTGGTAATGGACTGTACTAATGTTACCGTGTGGTAGGGGACTGTACTAATGTTACCGTGTGGTAATGGACTGTACTAATGTTACCGTGTGGTAGGGGACTGTACTAATGTTACCGTGTGGTAGGGGACTGTACTAATGTTACCGTGTGGTAGGGGACTGTACTAATGTTACCGTGTGGTAGGGGACTGTACTAATGTTACCGTGTGGTAGGGGACTGTACTAATGTTACCGTGTGGTAGGGGACTGTACTAATGTTACCGTGTGGTAGGGGACTGTACTAATGTTACAGTGTGGTAGGGGACTGTACTAATGTTACCGTGTGGTAGGGGACTGTACTAATGTTACCGTGTGGTACGGGACTGTACTAATGTTACCGTGTGGTAGGGGACTGTACTAATGTTACCGTGTGGTAATGGACTGTACTAATGTTACCGTGTGGTAGGGGACTGTACTAATGTTACCGTGTGGTAGGGAACTGTACTAATGTTACCGTGTGGTAGGGGACTTAACTAATGTTACCGTGTGGTAGGGGACTGTACTAATGTTACCGTGTGGTAGGGGACTGTACTAATGTTACCGTGTGGTAGGGGACTGTACTAATGTTACCGTGTGGTAGGGGACCGTACTAATGTTACCGTGTGGTAATGGACTGTACTAATGTTACTGTGTGGTAATGGACTGTACTAATGTTACCGTGTGGTAGGGGACTGTACTAATGTTACCGTGTGGTAGGGGACTGTACTAATGTTACCGTGTGGTAGGGGACTGTACTAATGTTACCGTGTGGTAATGGACTGTACTAATGTTACCGTGTGGTAGGGGACTGTACTAATGTTACCGTGTGTTAATGGACCGTACTAATGTTACCGTGTGGTAATGGACTGTACTAATGTTACCGTGTGGTAGGGGACTGTTCTAATGTTACCGTGTGGTAGGGGACTGTACTAATGTTACCGTGTGGTAGGGGACTGTACTAATGTTACCGTGTGGTAGGGGACTGTACTAATGTTACCATGTGGTAGGGGACTGTACTAATGTTACAGTGTGGTAATGGACTGTACTAATGTTACCGTATGGTAGGTGACTGTACTAATGTTACCGTGTGGTAGGGGACTGTACTAATGTTACCGTGTGGTAATGGACTGTACTAATGTTACTGTGTGGTAGGGGACTGTACTAATGTTACCGTGTGGTAGGGGACTGTACTAATGTTACCATGTGGTAGGGGACTGTACTAATGTTACCATGTGGTAGGGGACTGTACTAATGTTACCGTGTGGTAGGGGACTGTACTAATGTTACCGTGTGGTAATGGACTGTACTAATGTTACCGTGTGGTAGGGGACTGTACTAATGTTACCGTGTGGTAGGGGACTGTACTAATGTTACCGTGTGGTAGGGGACTGTACTAATGTTACCGTGTGGTAATGGACTGTACTAATGTTACCGCGTGGTAGGGGACTGTACTAATGTTACCGTGTGGTAGGGGACTGTACTAATGTTACCGTGTGGTAGGGGACTGTACTAATGTTACCGTGTGGTAGGGGACTGTACTAATGTTACCGTGTGGTAGGGGACTGTACTAATGTTACCGTGTGGTAGGGGACTGTACTAATGTTACCGTGTGGTAGGGGACTGTACTAATGTTACCGTGTGGTAGGGGACTGTACTAATGTTACCGTGTGGTACGGGACTGTACTAATGTTACCGTGTGGTAGGGGACTGTACTAATGTTACCGTGTGGTAGGGGACTGTACTAATGTTACCGTGTGGTAGGGGACTGTACTAATGTTACCGTGTGGTAGGGGACTGTACTAATGTTACCGTGTGGTAATGGACTGTACTAATGTTACCGTGTGGTAGGGGACTGTACTAATGTTACCGTGTGGTAATGGACTGTACTAATGTTACCGTGTGGTAGGGGACTGTACTAATGTTACCGTGTGGTAATGGACCGTACTAATGTTACCGTGTGGTAATGGACTGTACTAATGTTACCGTGTGGTAGGGGACTGTACTAATGTTACCGTGTGGTAGGGGACTGTACTAATGTTACCGTGTGGTAGGGGACTGTACTAATGTTACCGTGTGGTAATGGACTGTACTAATGTTACCGTGTGGTAGGGGACTGTACTAATGTTACCGTGTGGTAGGGGACATTACTAATGTTACCGTGTGGTAGGGGACTGTACTAATGTTACCGTGTGGTAGGGGACTGTACTAATGTTACCGTGTGGTAGGGGACTGTACTAATGTTACTGTGTGGTAGGGGACTGTACTAATGTTACCGTGTGGTAGGGGACTGTACTAATGTTACCGTGTGGTAGGGGACTGTACTAATGTTACCGTGTGGTAGGGGACTGTACTAATGTTACCGTGTGGTAATGGACTGTACTAATGTTACCGTGTGGTAGGGGACTGTACTAATGTTACCGTGTGGTAGGGGACTGTACTAATGTTACCGTGTGGTACGGGACTGTACTAATGTTACCGTGTGGTAGGGGACTATACTAATGTTACCGTGTGGTAATGGACTGTACTAATGTTACCGTGTGGTAATGGACTGTACTAATGTTACCGTGTGGTAGGGGACTGTACTAATGTTACCGTGTGGTAATGGACTGTACTAATGTTACCGTGTGGTAGGGGACTGTACTAATGTTACCGTGTGGTAGGGGACTGTACTAATGTTACCGTGTGGTAATGGACTGTACTAATGTTACCGTGAGTTAATGGACTGTACTAATGTTACCGTGTGGTAGGGGACTGTACTAATGTTACCGTGTGGTAGGGGACTGTACTAATGTTACCGTGTGGTAATGGACTGTACTAATGTTACCATGTGGTAGGGGACTGTACTAATGTTACCGTGTGGTAGGGGACTGTACTAATGTTACCGTGTGGTAGGGGACTGTACTAATGTTACCGTGTGGTAGGGGACTGTACTAATGTTACCGTGTGGTAGGGGACTGTACTAATGGTACCATGTGGTAGGGGACTGTACTAACATTACCGTGTGGTAGGGGACTGTACTAATGTTACCGTGTTGTAGGGGACTGTACTAATGTTACCGTGTGGTAATGGACTGTACTAATGTTACCGTGTGGTAGGGGACTGTACTAATGTTACCGTGTGGTAGGGGACTGTACTAATGTTACCGTGTGGTAGGGGACTGTACTAATGTTACCGTGTGGTAGGGGACTGTACTAACATTACCGTGTGGTAGGGGACTGTACTAATGTTACCGTGTGGTAGGGGACTGTACTAATGTTACCGTGTGGTAGGGGACTGTACCAATGTTACCGTGTGTTAATGGACCGTACTAATGTTACCGTGTGGTAGGGGACTGCACTAATGTTACCGTGTGGTAGGGGACTGTACTAATGTTACCGTGTGGTAGGGGGACTGTACTAATGTTACCGTGTGGTAGGGGACTGTACTAATGTTACCGTGTGGTAATGGACTGTACTAATGTTACCGTGTGGTAGGGGACTGTACTAATGTTACCGTGTGGTAGGGGACTGAACTAATGTTACCGTGTGGTAGGGGACTGTACTAATGTTACCGTGTGGTAGGGGACTGTACTAATGTTACCGTGTTGTAATGGACTGTACTAATGTTACCATGTGGTAGGGGACTGTACTAATGTTACCGTGTGGTAGGGGACTGTACTAATGTTACCGTGTGGTAGGGGACTGTACTAATGTTACCGTGTGGTAGGGGACTGTACTAATGTTACCGTGTGGTAGGGGACTGTACTAATGTTACCGTGTGGTAGGGGACTGTACTAATGTTACCGTGTGGTAATGGACTGTACTAATGTTACCGTGTGGTAGGGGACTGTACTAATGTTACCGTGTGGTAGGGGACTGTACTAATGTTACCGTGTGGTAATGGACTGTACTAATGTTACCGTGTGGTAATGGACTGTACTAATGTTACCGTGTGGTAGGGGACTGTACTAATGTTACCGTGTGGTAATGGACTGTACTAATGTTACCGTGTGGTAGGGGACTGTACTAATGTTACCGTGTGGTAGGGGACTGTACTAATGTTACCGTGTGGTAGGGGACTGTACTAATGTTACCGTGTGGTAGGGGACTGTACTAATGTTACCGTGTGGTAGGGGACTGTACTAATGTTACCGTGTGGTAGGGGACTGTACTAATGTTACCGTGTGGTAGGGGACTGTACTAATGTTACAGTGTGGTAGGGGACTGTACTAATGTTACCGTGTGGTAGGGGACTGTACTAATGTTACCGTGTGGTACGGGACTGTACTAATGTTACCGTGTGGTAGGGGACTGTACTAATGTTACCGTGTGGTAATGGACTGTACTAATGTTACCGTGTGGTAGGGGACTGTACTAATGTTACCGTGTGGTAGGGGACTGTACTAATGTTACCGTGTGGTAGGGGACTGTACTAATGTTACCGTGTGGTAGGGGACTGTACTAATGTTACCGTGTGGTAGGGGACCGTACTAATGTTACCGTGTGGTAATGGACTGTACTAATGTTACTGTGTGGTAATGGACTGTACTAATGTTACCGTGTGGTAGGGGACTGTACTAATGTTACCGTGTGGTAGGGGACTGTACTAATGTTACCGTGTGGTAGGGGACTGTACTAATGTTACCGTGTGGTAGGGGACTGTACTAATGTTACCGTGTGGTAGGGGACTGTACTAATGTTACCGTGTGGTAGGGGACTGTACTAATGTTACCGTGTGGTAATGGACTGTACTAATGTTACCGTGTGGTAGGGGACTGTACTAATGTTACCGTGTGGTAGGGGACTGTACTAATGTTACCGTGTGGTAATGGACTGTACTAATGTTACCGTGTGGTAATGGACTGTACTAATGTTACCGTGTGGTAGGGGACTGTACTAATGTTACCGTGTGGTAATGGACTGTACTAATGTTACCGTGTGGTAGGGGACTGTACTAATGTTACCGTGTGGTAGGGGACTGTACTAATGTTACCGTGTGGTAGGGGACTGTACTAATGTTACCGTGTGGTAGGGGACTGTACTAATGTTACCGTGTGGTAGGGGACTGTACTAATGTTACCGTGTGGTAGGGGACTGTACTAATGTTACCGTGTGGTAGGGGACTGTACTAATGTTACAGTGTGGTAGGGGACTGTACTAATGTTACCGTGTGGTAGGGGACTGTACTAATGTTACCGTGTGGTACGGGACTGTACTAATGTTACCGTGTGGTAGGGGACTGTACTAATGTTACAGTGTGGTAGTGGACTGTACTAATGTTACCGTGTGGTAATGGACTGTACTAATGTTACCGTGTGGTAATGGACTGTACTAATGTTACCGTGTGGTAGGGGACTGTACTAATGTTACCGTGTGGTAATGGACTGTACTAATGTTACCGTGTGGTAGGGGACTGTACTAATGTTACCGTGTGGTAGGGGACTGTACTAATGTTACCGTGTGGTAATGGACTGTACTAATGTTACCGTGTGGTAATGGACTGTACTAATGTTACCGTGTGGTAGGGGACTGTACTAATGTTACCGTGTGGTAATGGACTGTACTAATGTTACCGTGTGGTAGGGGACTGTACTAATGTTACCGTGTGGTAGGGGACTGTACTAATGTTACCGTGTGGTAGGGGACTGTACTAATGTTACCGTGTGGTAGGGGACTGTACTAATGTTACCGTGTGGTAGGGGACTGTACTAATGTTACCGTGTGGTAGGGGACTGTACTAATGTTACCGTGTGGTAGGGGACTGTACTAATGTTACAGTGTGGTAGGGGACTGTACTAATGTTACCGTGTTGTAGGGGACTGTACTAATGTTACCGTGTGGTAGGGGACTGTACTAATGTTACCGTGTGGTAGGGGACTGTACTAACATTACCGTGTGGTAGGGGACTGTACTAATGTTACCGTGTGGTAGGGGACTGTACTAATGTTACCGTGTGGTAGGGGACTGTACCAATGTTACCGTGTGTTAATGGACCGTACTAATGTTACCGTGTGGTAGGGGACTGCACTAATGTTACCGTGTGGTAGGGGACTGTACTAATGTTACCGTGTGGTAGGGGGACTGTACTAATGTTACCGTGTGGTAGGGGACTGTACTAATGTTACCGTGTGGTAATGGACTGTACTAATGTTACCGTGTGGTAGGGGACTGTACTAATGTTACCGTGTGGTAGGGGACTGAACTAATGTTACCGTGTGGTAGGGGACTGAACTAATGTTACCGTGTGGTAGGGGACTGTACTAATGTTACCGTGTGGTAGGGGACTGTACTAATGTTACCGTGTTGTAATGGACTGTACTAATGTTACCATGTGGTAGGGGACTGTACTAATGTTACCGTGTGGTAGGGGACTGTACTAATGTTACCGTGTGGTAGGGGACTGTACTAATGTTACCGTGTGGTAGGGGACTGTACTAATGTTACCGTGTGGTAGGGGACTGTACTAATGTTACCGTGTGGTAGGGGACTGTACTAATGTTACCGTGTGGTAATGGACTGTACTAATGTTACCGTGTGGTAGGGGACTGTACTAATGTTACCGTGTGGTAGGGGACTGTACTAATGTTACCGTGTGGTAATGGACTGTACTAATGTTACCGTGTGGTAATGGACTGTACTAATGTTACCGTGTGGTAGGGGACTGTACTAATGTTACCGTGTGGTAATGGACTGTACTAATGTTACCGTGTGGTAGGGGACTGTACTAATGTTACCGTGTGGTAGGGGACTGTACTAATGTTACCGTGTGGTAGGGGACTGTACTAATGTTACCGTGTGGTAGGGGACTGTACTAATGTTACCGTGTGGTAGGGGACTGTACTAATGTTACCGTGTGGTAGGGGACTGTACTAATGTTACCGTGTGGTAGGGGACTGTACTAATGTTACAGTGTGGTAGGGGACTGTACTAATGTTACCGTGTGGTAGGGGACTGTACTAATGTTACCGTGTGGTACGGGACTGTACTAATGTTACCGTGTGGTAGGGGACTGTACTAATGTTACCGTGTGGTAATGGACTGTACTAATGTTACCGTGTGGTAGGGGACTGTACTAATGTTACCGTGTGGTAGGGAACTGTACTAATGTTACCGTGTGGTAGGGGACTTAACTAATGTTACCGTGTGGTAGGGGACTGTACTAATGTTACCGTGTGGTAGGGGACTGTACTAATGTTACCGTGTGGTAGGGGACTGTACTAATGTTACCGTGTGGTAGGGGACCGTACTAATGTTACCGTGTGGTAATGGACTGTACTAATGTTACTGTGTGGTAATGGACTGTACTAATGTTACCGTGTGGTAGGGGACTGTACTAATGTTACCGTGTGGTAGGGGACTGTACTAATGTTACCGTGTGGTAGGGGACTGTACTAATGTTACCGTGTGGTAATGGACTGTACTAATGTTACCGTGTGGTAGGGGACTGTACTAATGTTACCGTGTGTTAATGGACCGTACTAATGTTACCGTGTGGTAATGGACTGTACTAATGTTACCGTGTGGTAGGGGACTGTACTAATGTTACCGTGTGGTAGGGGACTGTACTAATGTTACCGTGTGGTAGGGGACTGTACTAATGTTACCATGTGGTAGGGGACTGTACTAATGTTACAGTGTGGTAATCGACTGTACTAATGTTACCGTATGGTAGGTGACTGTACTAATGTTACCGTGTGGTAGGGGACTGTACTAATGTTACCGTGTGGTAATGGACTGTACTAATGTTACTGTGTGGTAGGGGACTGTACTAATGTTACCGTGTGGTAGGGGACTGTACTAATGTTACCATGTGGTAGGGGACTGTACTAATGTTACCATGTGGTAGGGGACTGTACTAATGTTACCGTGTGGTAGGGGACTGTACTAATGTTACCGTGTGGTAATGGACTGTACTAATGTTAATGTGTGGTAGGGGACTGTACTAATGTTACCGTGTGGTAGGGGACTGTACTAATGTTACCGTGTGGTAGGGGACTGTACTAATGTTACCGTGTGGTAATGGACTGTACTAATGTTACCGTGTGGTAGGGGACTGTACTAATGTTACCGTGTGGTAGGGGACTGTACTAATGTTACCGTGTGGTAGGGGACTGTACTAATGTTACCGTGTGGTAGGGGACTGTACTAATGTTACCGTGTGGTAGGGGACTGTACTAATGTTACCGTGTGGTAGGGGACTGTACTAATGTTACCGTGTGGTAGGGGACTGTACTAATGTTACCGTGTGGTAGGGGACTGTACTAATGTTACCGTGTGGTACGGGACTGTACTAATGTTACCGTGTGGTAGGGGACTGTACTAATGTTACCGTGTGGTAGGGGACTGTACTAATGTTACCGTGTGGTAGGGGACTGTACTAATGTTACCGTGTGGTAGGGGACTGTACTAATGTTACCGTGTGGTAATGGACTGTACTAATGTTACCGTGTGGTAGGGGACTGTACTAATGTTACCGTGTGGTAATGGACTGTACTAATGTTACCGTGTGGTAGGGGACTGTACTAATGTTACCGTGTGGTAATGGACCGTACTAATGTTACCGTGTGGTAATGGACTGTACTAATGTTACCGTGTGGTAGGGGACTGTACTAATGTTACCGTGTGGTAGGGGACTGTACTAATGTTACCGTGTGGTAGGGGACTGTACTAATGTTACCGTGTGGTAATGGACTGTACTAATGTTACCGTGTGGTAGGGGACTGTACTAATGTTACCGTGTGGTAGGGGACATTACTAATGTTACCGTGTGGTAGGGGACTGTACTAATGTTACCGTGTGGTAGGGGACTGTACTAATGTTACCGTGTGGTAGGGGACTGTACTAATGTTACTGTGTGGTAGGGGACTGTACTAATGTTACCGTGTGGTAGGGGACTGTACTAATGTTACCGTGTGGTAGGGGACTGTACTAATGTTACCGTGTGGTAGGGGACTGTACTAATGTTACCGTGTGGTAATGGACTGTACTAATGTTACCGTGTGGTAGGGGACTGTACTAATGTTACCGTGTGGTAGGGGACTGTACTAATGTTACCGTGTGGTACGGGACTGTACTAATGTTACCGTGTGGTAGGGGACTATACTAATGTTACCGTGTGGTAGGGGACTGTACTAATGTTACCGTGTGGTAGGGGACTGTACTAATGTTACCGTGTGGTAGGGGACTGTACTAATGTTACCGTGTGGTAGGGGACTGTACTAATGTTACCGTGTGGTAGGGGACTGTACTAATGTTACCGTGTGGTAGGGGACTGTACTAATGTTACCGTGTGGTAGGGGACTGTACTAATGTTACCGTGTGGTAGGGGACTGTACTAATGTTACCGTGTGGTAGGGGACTGTACTAATGTTACCGTGTGGTAGGGGACTGTACTAATGTTACCGTGTGGTAATGGACTGTACTAATGTTACCATGTGGTAGGGGACTGTACTAATGTTACCGTGTGGTAGGGGACTGTACTAATGTTACCGTGTGGTAGGGGACTGTACTAATGTTACCGTGTGGTAGGGGACTGTACTAATGTTACCGTGTGGTAGGGGACTGTACTAATGGTACCATGTGGTAGGGGACTGTACTAACATTACCGTGTGGTAGGGGACTGTACTAATGTTACCGTGTTGTAGGGGACTGTACTAATGTTACCGTGTGGTAGGGGACTGTACTAATGTTACCGTGTGGTAGGGGACTGTACTAACATTACCGTGTGGTAGGGGACTGTACTAATGTTACCGTGTGGTAGGGGACTGTACTAATGTTACCGTGTGGTAGGGGACTGTACCAATGTTACCGTGTGTTAATGGACCGTACTAATGTTACCGTGTGGTAGGGGACTGTACTAATGTTACCGTGTGGTAGGGGACTGTACTAATGTTACCGTGTGGTAGGGGGACTGTACTAATGTTACCGTGTGGTAGGGGACTGTACTAATGTTACCGTGTGGTAATGGACTGTACTAATGTTACCGTGTGGTAGGGGACTGTACTAATGTTACCGTGTGGTAGGGGACTGAACTAATGTTACCGTGTGGTAGGGGACTGTACTAATGTTACCGTGTGGTAGGGGACTGTACTAATGTTACCGTGTTGTAATGGACTGTACTAATGTTACCATGTGGTAGGGGACTGTACTAATGTTACCGTGTGGTAGGGGACTGTACTAATGTTACCGTGTGGTAGGGGACTGTACTAATGTTACCGTGTGGTAGGGGACTGTACTAATGTTACCGTGTGGTAGGGGACTGTACTAATGTTACCGTGTGGTAGGGGACTGTACTAATGTTACCGTGTGGTAATGGACTGTACTAATGTTACCGTGTGGTAGGGGACTGTACTAATGTTACCGTGTGGTAGGGGACTGTACTAATGTTACCGTGTGGTAATGGACTGTACTAATGTTACCGTGTGGTAATGGACTGTACTAATGTTACCGTGTGGTAGGGGACTGTACTAATGTTACCGTGTGGTAATGGACTGTACTAATGTTACCGTGTGGTAGGGGACTGTACTAATGTTACCGTGTGGTAGGGGACTGTACTAATGTTACCGTGTGGTAGGGGACTGTACTAATGTTACCGTGTGGTAGGGGACTGTACTAATGTTACCGTGTGGTAGGGGACTGTACTAATGTTACCGTGTGGTAGGGGACTGTACTAATGTTACCGTGTGGTAGGGGACTGTACTAATGTTACAGTGTGGTAGGGGACTGTACTAATGTTACCGTGTGGTAGGGGACTGTACTAATGTTACCGTGTGGTACGGGACTGTACTAATGTTACCGTGTGGTAGGGGACTGTACTAATGTTACCGTGTGGTAATGGACTGTACTAATGTTACCGTGTGGTAGGGGACTGTACTAATGTTACCGTGTGGTAGGGAACTGTACTAATGTTACCGTGTGGTAGGGGACTTAACTAATGTTACCGTGTGGTAGGGGACTGTACTAATGTTACCGTGTGGTAGGGGACTGTACTAATGTTACCGTGTGGTAGGGGACTGTACTAATGTTACCGTGTGGTAGGGGACCGTACTAATGTTACCGTGTGGTAATGGACTGTACTAATGTTACTGTGTGGTAATGGACTGTACTAATGTTACCGTGTGGTAGGGGACTGTACTAATGTTACCGTGTGGTAGGGGACTGTACTAATGTTACCGTGTGGTAGGGGACTGTACTAATGTTACCGTGTGGTAATGGACTGTACTAATGTTACCGTGTGGTAGGGGACTGTACTAATGTTACCGTGTGTTAATGGACCGTACTAATGTTACCGTGTGGTAATGGACTGTACTAATGTTACCGTGTTTTAGGGGACTGTACTAATGTTACCGTGTGGTAGGGGACTGTACTAATGTTACCGTGTGGTAGGGGACTGTACTAATGTTACCGTGTGGTAGGGGACTGTACTAATGTTACCATGTGGTAGGGGACTGTACTAATGTTACAGTGTGGTAATGGACTGTACTAATGTTACCGTATGGTAGGTGACTGTACTAATGTTACCGTGTGGTAGGGGACTGTACTAATGTTACCGTGTGGTAATGGACTGTACTAATGTTACTGTGTGGTAGGGGACTGTACTAATGTTACCGTGTGGTAGGGGACTGTACTAATGTTACCATGTGGTAGGGGACTGTACTAATGTTACCATGTGGTAGGGGACTGTACTAATGTTACCGTGTGGTAGGGGACTGTACTAATGTTACCGTGTGGTAATGGACTGTACTAATGTTACCGTGTGGTAGGGGACTGTACTAATGTTACCGTGTGGTAGGGGACTGTACTAATGTTACCGTGTGGTAGGGGACTGTACTAATGTTACCGTGTGGTAATGGACTGTACTAATGTTACCGTGTGGTAGGGGACTGTACTAATGTTACCGTGTGGTAGGGGACTGTACTAATGTTACCGTGTGGTAGGGGACTGTACTAATGTTACCGTGTGGTAGGGGACTGTACCAATGTTACCGTGTGGTAGGGGACTGTACTAATGTTACCGTGTGGTAGGGGACTGTACTAATGTTACCGTGTGGTAATGGACTGTACTAATGTTACCGTGTGGTAGGGGACTGTACTAATGTTACCGTGTGGTAGGGGACTGAACTAATGTTACCGTGTGGTAGGGGACTGTACTAATGTTACCGTGTGGTAGGGGACTGTACTAATGTTACCGTGTTGTAATGGACTGTACTAATGTTACCATGTGGTAGGGGACTGTACTAATGTTACCGTGTGGTAGGGGACTGTACTAATGTTACCGTGTGGTAGGGGACTGTACTAATGTTACCGTGTGGTAGGGGACTGTACTAATGTTACCGTGTGGTAGGGGACTGTACTAATGTTACCGTGTGGTAGGGGACTGTACTAATGTTACCGTGTGGTAATGGACTGTACTAATGTTACCGTGTGGTAGGGGACTGTACTAATGTTACCGTGTGGTAGGGGACTGTACTAATGTTACCGTGTGGTAATGGACTGTACTAATGTTACCGTGTGGTAATGGACTGTACTAATGTTACCGTGTGGTAGGGGACTGTACTAATGTTACCGTGTGGTAATGGACTGTACTAATGTTACCGTGTGGTAGGGGACTGTACTAATGTTACCGTGTGGTAGGGGACTGTACTAATGTTACCGTGTGGTAGGGGACTGTACTAATGTTACCGTGTGGTAGGGGACTGTACTAATGTTACCGTGTGGTAGGGGACTGTACTAATGTTACCGTGTGGTAGGGGACTGTACTAATGTTACCGTGTGGTAGGGGACTGTACTAATGTTACAGTGTGGTAGGGGACTGTACTAATGTTACCGTGTGGTAGGGGACTGTACTAATGTTACCGTGTGGTACGGGACTGTACTAATGTTACCGTGTGGTAGGGGACTGTACTAATGTTACCGTGTGGTAATGGACTGTACTAATGTTACCGTGTGGTAGGGGACTGTACTAATGTTACCGTGTGGTAGGGAACTGTACTAATGTTACCGTGTGGTAGGGGACTTAACTAATGTTACCGTGTGGTAGGGGACTGTACTAATGTTACCGTGTGGTAGGGGACTGTACTAATGTTACCGTGTGGTAGGGGACTGTACTAATGTTACCGTGTGGTAGGGGACCGTACTAATGTTACCGTGTGGTAATGGACTGTACTAATGTTACTGTGTGGTAATGGACTGTACTAATGTTACCGTGTGGTAGGGGACTGTACTAATGTTACCGTGTGGTAGGGGACTGTACTAATGTTACCGTGTGGTAGGGGACTGTACTAATGTTACCGTGTGGTAATGGACTGTACTAATGTTACCGTGTGGTAGGGGACTGTACTAATGTTACCGTGTGTTAATGGACCGTACTAATGTTACCGTGTGGTAATGGACTGTACTAATGTTACCGTGTGGTAGGGGACTGTACTAATGTTACCGTGTGGTAGGGGACTGTACTAATGTTACCGTGTGGTAGGGGACTGTACTAATGTTACCATGTGGTAGGGGACTGTACTAATGTTACAGTGTGGTAATGGACTGTACTAATGTTACCGTATGGTAGGTGACTGTACTAATGTTACCGTGTGGTAGGGGACTGTACTAATGTTACCGTGTGGTAATGGACTGTACTAATGTTACTGTGTGGTAGGGGACTGTACTAATGTTACCGTGTGGTAGGGGACTGTACTAATGTTACCATGTGGTAGGGGACTGTACTAATGTTACCATGTGGTAGGGGACTGTACTAATGTTACCGTGTGGTAGGGGACTGTACTAATGTTACCGTGTGGTAATGGACTGTACTAATGTTACCGTGTGGTAGGGGACTGTACTAATGTTACCGTGTGGTAGGGGACTGTACTAATGTTACCGTGTGGTAGGGGACTGTACTAATGTTACCGTGTGGTAATGGACTGTACTAATGTTACCGTGTGGTAGGGGACTGTACTAATGTTACCGTGTGGTAGGGGACTGTACTAATGTTACTGTGTGGTAGGGGACTGTACTAATGTTACCGTGTGGTAGGGGACTGTACTAATGTTACCGTGTGGTAGGGGACTGTACTAATGTTACCGTGTGGTAGGGGACTGTACTAATGTTACCGTGTGGTAGGGGACTGTACTAATGTTACCGTGTGGTAGGGGACTGTACTAATGTTACCGTGTGGTACGGGACTGTACTAATGTTACCGTGTGGTAGGGGACTGTACTAATGTTACCGTGTGGTAGGGGACTGTACTAATGTTACCGTGTGGTAGGGGACTGTACTAATGTTACCGTGTGGTAGGGGACTGTACTAATGTTACCGTGTGGTAATGGACTGTACTAATGTTACCGTGTGGTAGGGGACTGTACTAATGTTACCGTGTGGTAATGGACTGTACTAATGTTACCGTGTGGTAGGGCACTGTACTAATGTTACCGTGTGGTAATGGACCGTACTAATGTTACCGTGTGGTAATGGACTGTACTAATGTTACCGTGTGGTAGGGGACTGTACTAATGTTACCGTGTGGTAGGGGACTGTACTAATGTTACCGTGTGGTAGGGGACTGTACTAATGTTACCGTGTGGTAATGGACTGTACTAATGTTACCGTGTGGTAGGGGACTGTACTAATGTTACCGTGTGGTAGGGGACATTACTAATGTTACCGTGTGGTAGGGGACTGTACTAATGTTACCTTGTGGTATGGGAATTGTACTAATGTTACCGTGTGGTAGGGGACTGTACTAATGTTACTGTGTGGTAGGGGACTGTACTAATGTTACCGTGTGGTAGGGGACTGTACTAATGTTACCGTGTGGTAGGGGACTGTACTAATGTTACCGTGTGGTAGGGGACTGTACTAATGTTACCGTGTGGTAATGGACTGTACTAATGTTACCGTGTGGTAGGGGACTGTACTAATGTTACCGTGTGGTAGGGGACTGTACTAATGTTACCGTGTGGTACGGGACTGTACTAATGTTACCGTGTGGTAGGGGACTATACTAATGTTACCGTGTGGTAGGGGACTGTACTAATGTTACCGTGTGGTAGGGGACTGTACTAATGTTACCGTGTGGTAGGGGACTGTACTAATGTTACCGTGTGGTAGGGGACTGTACTAATGTTACCGTGTGGTAGGGGACTGTACTAATGTTACCGTGTGGTAGGGGACTGTACTAATGTTACCGTGTGGTAGGGGACTGTACTAATGTTACCGTGTGGTAGGGGACTGTACTAATGTTACCGTGTGGTAGGGGACTGTACTAATGTTACCGTGTGGTAATGGACTGTACTAATGTTACCATGTGGTAGGGGACTGTACTAATGTTACCGTGTGGTAGGGGACTGTACTAATGTTACCGTGTGGTAGGGGACTGTACTAATGTTACCGTGTGGTAGGGGACTGTACTAATGTTACCGTGTGGTAGGGGACTGTACTAATGGTACCATGTGGTAGGGGACTGTACTAACATTACCGTGTGGTAGGGGACTGTACTAATGTTACCGTGTTGTAGGGGACTGTACTAATGTTACCGTGTGGTAGGGGACTGTACTAATGTTACCGTGTGGTAGGGGACTGTACTAACATTACCGTGTGGTAGGGGACTGTACTAATGTTACCGTGTGGTAGGGGACTGTACTAATGTTACCGTGTGGTAGGGGACTGTACCAATGTTACCGTGTGTTAATGGACCGTACTAATGTTACCGTGTGGTAGGGGACTGTACTAATGTTACCGTGTGGTAGGGGACTGTACTAATGTTACCGTGTGGTAGGGGGACTGTACTAATGTTACCGTGTGGTAGGGGACTGTACTAATGTTACCGTGTGGTAATGGACTGTACTAATGTTACCGTGTGGTAGGGGACTGTACTAATGTTACCGTGTGGTAGGGGACTGAACTAATGTTACCGTGTGGTAGGGGACTGTACTAATGTTACCGTGTGGTAGGGGACTGTACTAATGTTACCGTGTTGTAATGGACTGTACTAATGTTACCATGTGGTAGGGGACTGTACTAATGTTACCGTGTGGTAGGGGACTGTACTAATGTTACCGTGTGGTAGGGGACTGTACTAATGTTACCGTGTGGTAGGGGACTGTACTAATGTTACCGTGTGGTAGGGGACTGTACTAATGTTACCGTGTGGTAGGGGACTGTACTAATGTTACCGTGTGGTAATGGACTGTACTAATGTTACCGTGTGGTAGGGGACTGTACTAATGTTACCGTGTGGTAGGGGACTGTACTAATGTTACCGTGTGGTAATGGACTGTACTAATGTTACCGTGTGGTAATGGACTGTACTAATGTTACCGTGTGGTAGGGGACTGTACTAATGTTACCGTGTGGTAATGGACTGTACTAATGTTACCGTGTGGTAGGGGACTGTACTAATGTTACCGTGTGGTAGGGGACTGTACTAATGTTACCGTGTGGTAGGGGACTGTACTAATGTTACCGTGTGGTAGGGGACTGTACTAATGTTACCGTGTGGTAGGGGACTGTACTAATGTTACCGTGTGGTAGGGGACTGTACTAATGTTACCGTGTGGTAGGGGACTGTACTAATGTTACAGTGTGGTAGGGGACTGTACTAATGTTACCGTGTGGTAGGGGACTGTACTAATGTTACCGTGTGGTACGGGACTGTACTAATGTTACCGTGTGGTAGGGGACTGTACTAATGTTACCGTGTGGTAATGGACTGTACTAATGTTACCGTGTGGTAGGGGACTGTACTAATGTTACCGTGTGGTAGGGAACTGTACTAATGTTACCGTGTGGTAGGGGACTTAACTAATGTTACCGTGTGGTAGGGGACTGTACTAATGTTACCGTGTGGTAGGGGACTGTACTAATGTTACCGTGTGGTAGGGGACTGTACTAATGTTACCGTGTGGTAGGGGACCGTACTAATGTTACCGTGTGGTAATGGACTGTACTAATGTTACTGTGTGGTAATGGACTGTACTAATGTTACCGTGTGGTAGGGGACTGTACTAATGTTACCGTGTGGTAGGGGACTGTACTAATGTTACCGTGTGGTAGGGGACTGTACTAATGTTACCGTGTGGTAATGGACTGTACTAATGTTACCGTGTGGTAGGGGACTGTACTAATGTTACCGTGTGTTAATGGACCGTACTAATGTTACCGTGTGGTAATGGACTGTACTAATGTTACCGTGTTTTAGGGGACTGTACTAATGTTACCGTGTGGTAGGGGACTGTACTAATGTTACCGTGTGGTAGGGGACTGTACTAATGTTACCGTGTGGTAGGGGACTGTACTAATGTTACCATGTGGTAGGGGACTGTACTAATGTTACAGTGTGGTAATGGACTGTACTAATGTTACCGTATGGTAGGTGACTGTACTAATGTTACCGTGTGGTAGGGGACTGTACTAATGTTACCGTGTGGTAATGGACTGTACTAATGTTACTGTGTGGTAGGGGACTGTACTAATGTTACCGTGTGGTAGGGGACTGTACTAATGTTACCATGTGGTAGGGGACTGTACTAATGTTACCATGTGGTAGGGGACTGTACTAATGTTACCGTGTGGTAGGGGACTGTACTAATGTTACCGTGTGGTAATGGACTGTACTAATGTTACCGTGTGGTAGGGGACTGTACTAATGTTACCGTGTGGTAGGGGACTGTACTAATGTTACCGTGTGGTAGGGGACTGTACTAATGTTACCGTGTGGTAATGGACTGTACTAATGTTACCGTGTGGTAGGGGAGTGTACTAATGTTACCGTGTGGTAGGGGACTGTACTAATGTTACCGTGTGGTAGGGGACTGTACTAATGTTACCGTGTGGTAGGGGACTGTACCAATGTTACCGTGTGGTAGGGGACTGTACTAATGTTACCGTGTGGTAGGGGACTGTACTAATGTTACCGTGTGGTAGGGGACTGTACTAATGTTACCGTGTGGTAGGGGACTGTACTAATGTTACCGTGTGGTACGGGACTGTACTAATGTTACCGTGTGGTAGGGGACTGTACTAATGTTACCGTGTGGTAGGGGACTGTACTAATGTTACCGTGTGGTAGGGGACTGTACTAATGTTACCGTGTGGTAGGGGACTGTACTAATGTTACCGTGTGGTAATGGACTGTACTAATGTTACCGTGTGGTAGGGGACTGTACTAATGTTACCGTGTGGTAATGGACTGTACTAATGTTACCGTGTGGTAGGGGACTGTACTAATGTTACCGTGTGGTAATGGACCGTACTAATGTTACCGTGTGGTAATGGACTGTACTAATGTTACCGTGTGGTAGGGGACTGTACTAATGTTACCGTGTGGTAGGGGACTGTACTAATGTTACCGTGTGGTAGGGGACATTACTAATGTTACCGTGTGGTAGGGGACTGTACTAATGTTACCGTGTGGTAGGGGACTGTACTAATGTTACCGTGTGGTAATGGACTGTACTAATGTTACCGTGTGGTAGGGGACTGTCCTAATGTTACCGTGTGGTAGGGGACTGTACTAATGTTACCGTGTGGTAATGGACTGTACTAATGTTACCGTGTGGTAGGGGACTGTACTAATGTTACCGTGTGGTAATGGACCGTACTAATGTTACCGTGTGGTAATGGACTGTACTAATGTTACCGTGTGGTAGGGGACTGTACTAATGTTACCGTGTGGTAGGGGACTGTACTAATGTTACCGTGTGGTAGGGGACATTACTAATGTTACCGTGTGGTAGGGGACTGTACTAATGTTACCGTGTGGTAGGGGACTGTACTAATGTTACCGTGTGGTAATGGACTGTACTAATGTTACCGTGTGGTAGGGGACTGTCCTAATGTTACCGTGTGGTAGGGGACTGTACTAATGTTACCGTGTGGTAATGGACTGTACTAATGTTACCGTGTGGTAGGGGACTGTACTAATGTTACCGTGTGGTAGGGGACTGTACTAATGTTACCGTGTGGTAGGGGACTGTACTAATGTTACCGTGTGGTAGGGGACTGTACTAATGTTACCGTGTTGTAGGGGACTGTACTAATGTTACCGTGTGGTAGGGGACTGTACTAATGTTACCGTGTGGTAGGGGACTGTACTAACATTACCGTGTGGTAGGGGACTGTACTAATGTTACCGTGTGGTAGGGGACTGTACTAATGTTACCGTGTGGTAGGGGACTGTACTAATGTTACCGTGTGGTAGGGGACTGTACTAATGTTACCGTGTGGTAGGGGACTGTACTAATGTTACCGTGTGGTAGGGGACTGTACTAATGTTACCGTGTGGTAGGGGACTGTACTAATGTTACCGTGTGGTAGGGGACTGTACTAACATTACCGTGTGGTAGGGGACTGTACTAATGTTACCGTGTGGTAGGGGACTGTACTAATGTTACCGTGTGGTAGGGGACTGTACTAATGTTACCGTGTGGTAATGGCCTGTACTAATGTTACCGTGTGGTAGGGGACTGTACTAATGTTACCGTGTGGTAGGGGACTGTACTAATGTTACCGTGTGGTAGGGGACTGTACTAATGTTACCGTATGGTAGGGGACTGTACTAACATTACCGTGTGGTAGGGGACTGTACTAATGTTACCGTGTGGTAGGGGACTGTACTAATGTTACCGTGTGGTAGGGGACTGTACTAATGTTACCGTGTGGTAATGGACCGTACTAATGTTACCGTGTGGTAATGGACTGTACTAATGTTACTGTGTGGTAACGGACTGTACTAATGTTACCGTGTGGTAGGGGACTGTACTAATGTTACCGTGTGGTAGGGGACTGTACTAATGTTACCGTGTGGTAGGGGACTGTACTAATGTTACCGTGTGGTAGGGGACTGTACTAATGTTACCGTGTGGTAATGGACTGTACTAATGTTACCGTGTGGTAGGGGACTGTACTAATGTTACCGTGTGTTAATGGACCGTACTAATGTTACCGTGTGGTAATGGACTGTACTAATGTTACCGTGTGGTAGGGGACTGTACTAATGTTACCGTGTGGTAGGGGACTGTACTAATGTTACCGTGTGGTACGGGACTGTACTAATGTTACCGTGTGGTAGGGGACTGTACTAATGTTACCGTGTTGTAGGGGACTGTACTAATGTTACCGTGTGGTAGGGGACTGTACTAATGTTACCGTGTGGTAGGGGACTGTACTAATGTTACCGTGTGGTAGGGGACTGTACTAATGTTACCGTGTGGTAGGGGACTGTACTAATGTTACCGTGTGGTAAGGGAATGTACTAATGTTACCGTGTGGTAGGGGACTGTACTAATGTTACCGTGTGGTAGGGGACTGTACTAATGTTACCGTGTGGTAATGGACTGTACTAATGTTACCGTGTGGTAGGGGACTGTACTAATGTTACCGTGTGGTAGGGGACTGTACTAATGTTACCGTGTGGTAGGGGACTGTACTAATGTTACCATGTGGTATGGGACTTTACTAATGTTACCGTGTGGTAGGGGACTGTACTAATGTTACCGTGTGGTAATGGACTGTACTAATGTTACCGTGTGGTAATGGACTGTACTAATGTTACCGTGTGGTAGGGGACTGTACTAATGTTACCGTGTGGTAATGGACTGTACTAATGTTACCGTGTGGTAGGGGACTGTACTAATGTTACCATGTGGTAGGGGACTGTACTAATGTTACCGTGTGGTAGGGGACTGTACTAATGTTACCGTGTGGTAGGGGACTGTACTAATGTTACCGTGTGGTAGGGGACTGTACTAATGTTACCGTGTGGTAGGGGACTGTACTAATGTTACCGTGTGGTAGGGGACTGTACTAATGTTACCGTGTGGTAGGGGACTGTACTAATGTTACCGTGTGGTAATGGACTGTACTAATGTTACCGTGTGGTAGGGGACTGTACTAATGTTACCGTGTGGTAATGGACTGTACTAATGTTACCGTGTGGTAATGGACTGTACTAATGTTACCGTGTGGTAGGGGACTGTACTAATGTTACCGTGTGGTAATGGACTGTACTAATGTTACCGTGTGGTAGGGGACTGTACTAATGTTACCGTGTGGTAGGGGACTGTACTAATGTTACCGTGTGGTAATGGACTGTACTAATGTTACCGTGTGGTAGGGGACTGTACTAATGTTACCGTGTGGTAGGGGACTGTACTAATGTTACCGTGTGGTAGGGGACTGTACTAATGTTACCGTGTGGTAGGGGACTGTACTAATGTTACTGTGTGGTAGGGGACTGTACTAATGTTACCGTGTGGTAGGGGACTATACTAATGTTACCGTGTGGTAATGGACTGTACTAATGTTACCGTGTGGTAGGGGACTGTACTAATGTTACCGTGTGGTAGGGGACTGAACTAATGTTACCGTGTGGTAGGGGACTGTACTAATGTTACCGTGTGGTAGGGGACTGTACTAATGTTACCGTGTTGTAATGGACTGTACTAATGTTACCATGTGGTAGGGGACTGTACTAATGTTACCGTGTGGTAGGGGACTGTACTAATGTTACCGTGTGGTAGGGGACTGTACTAATGTTACCGTGTGGTAATGGACTGTACTAATGTTACCGTGTGGTAGGGGACTGTACTAATATTACCGTGTGGTAATGGACTGTACTAATGTTACCGTGTGGTAGGGGACTGTACTAATGTTACCGTGTGGTAGGGGACTGTACTAATGTTACCGTGTGGTAGGGGACTGTACTAATGTTACCGTGTGGTAGGGGACTGTACTAATGTTACCGTGTGGTAATGGACTGTACTAATGTTACCGTGTGGTAGGGGACTGTACTAATGTTACCGTGTGGTAGGGGACTGTACTAATGTTACCGTGTGGTAATGGACTGTACTAATGTTACCGTGTGGTAGGGGACTGTCCTAATGTTACCGTGTGGTAGGGGACTGTACTAATGTTACCGTGTGGTAATGGACTGTACTAATGTTACCGTGTGGTAGGGGACTGTACTAATGTTACCGTGTGGTAGGGGACTGTACTAATGTTACCGTGTGGTAGGGGACTGTACTAATGTTACCGTGTGGTAGGGGACTGTACTAATGTTACCGTGTTGTAGGGGACTGTACTAATGTTACCGTGTGGTAGGGGACTGTACTAATGTTACCGTGTGGTAGGGGACTGTACTAACATTACCGTGTGGTAGGGGACTGTACTAATGTTACCGTGTGGTAGGGGACTGTACTAATGTTACCGTGTGGTAGGGGACTGTACTAATGTTACCGTGTGGTAGGGGACTGTACTAATGTTACCGTGTGGTAGGGGACTGTACTAATGTTACCGTGTGGTAGGGGACTGTACTAATGTTACCGTGTGGTAGGGGACTGTACTAATGTTACCGTGTGGTAGGGGACTGTACTAACATTACCGTGTGGTAGGGGACTGTACTAATGTTACCGTGTGGTAATGGCCTGTACTAATGTTACCGTGTGGTAGGGGACTGTACTAATGTTACCGTGTGGTAGGGGACTGTACTAATGTTACCGTGTGGTAGGGGACTGTACTAATGTTACCGTATGGTAGGGGACTGTACTAACATTACCGTGTGGTAGGGGACTGTACTAATGTTACCGTGTGGTAGGGGACTGTACTAATGTTACCGTGTGGTAGGGGACTGTACTAATGTTACCGTGTGGTAATGGACCGTACTAATGTTACCGTGTGGTAATGGACTGTACTAATGTTACTGTGTGGTAACGGACTGTACTAATGTTACCGTGTGGTAGGGGACTGTACTAATGTTACCGTGTGGTAGGGGACTGTACTAATGTTACCGTGTGGTAGGGGACTGTACTAATGTTACCGTGTGGTAGGGGACTGTACTAATGTTACCGTGTGGTAATGGACTGTACTAATGTTACCGTGTGGTAGGGGACTGTACTAATGTTACCGTGTGTTAATGGACCGTACTAATGTTACCGTGTGGTAATGGACTGTACTAATGTTACCGTGTGGTAGGGGACTGTACTAATGTTACCGTGTGGTAGGGGACTGTACTAATGTTACCGTGTGGTAGGGGACTGTACTAATGTTACCGTGTGGTAGGGGACTGTACTAATGTTACCGTGTTGTAGGGGACTGTACTAATGTTACCGTGTGGTAGGGGACTGTACTAATGTTACCGTGTGGTAGGGGACTGTACTAATGTTACCGTGTGGTAGGGGACTGTACTAATGTTACCGTGTGGTAGGGGACTGTACTAATGTTACCGTGTGGTAAGGGAATGTACTAATGTTACCGTGTGGTAGGGGACTGTACTAATGTTACCGTGTGGTAGGGGACTGTACTAATGTTACCGTGTGGTAATGGACTGTACTAATGTTACCGTGTGGTAGGGGACTGTACTAATGTTACCGTGTGGTAGGGGACTGTACTAATGTTACCGTGTGGTAGGGGACTGTACTAATGTTACCATGTGGTATGGGACTTTACTAATGTTACCGTGTGGTAGGGGACTGTACTAATGTTACCGTGTGGTAATGGACTGTACTAATGTTACCGTGTGGTAATGGACTGTACTAATGTTACCGTGTGGTAGGGGACTGTACTAATGTTACCGTGTGGTAATGGACTGTACTAATGTTACCGTGTGGTAGGGGACTGTACTAATGTTACCATGTGGTAGGGGACTGTACTAATGTTACCGTGTGGTAGGGGACTGTACTAATGTTACCGTGTGGTAGGGGACTGTACTAATGTTACCGTGTGGTAGGGGACTGTACTAATGTTACCGTGTGGTAGGGGACTGTACTAATGTTACCGTGTGGTAGGGGACTGTACTAATGTTACCGTGTGGTAGGGGACTGTACTAATGTTACCGTGTGGTAATGGACTGTACTAATGTTACCGTGTGGTAGGGGACTGTACTAATGTTACCGTGTGGTAATGGACTGTACTAATGTTACCGTGTGGTAATGGACTGTACTAATGTTACCGTGTGGTAGGGGACTGTACTAATGTTACCGTGTGGTAATGGACTGTACTAATGTTACCGTGTGGTAGGGGACTGTACTAATGTTACCGTGTGGTAGGGGACTGTACTAATGTTACCGTGTGGTAGGGGACTGTACTAATGTTACCGTGTGGTAGGGGACTGTACTAATGTTACTGTGTGGTAGGGGACTGTACTAATGTTACCGTGTGGTAGGGGACTGTACTAATGTTACCGTGTGGTAGGGGACTGTACTAACATTACCGTGTGGTAGGGGACTGTACTAATGTTACCGTGTGGTAGGGGACTGTACTAATGTTACCGTGTGGTAGGGGACTGTACTAATGTTACCGTGTGGTAGGGGACTGTACTAATGTTACCGTGTGGTAGGGGACTGTACTAATGTTACCGTGTGGTAGGGGATTGTACTAATGTTACCGTGTGGTAGGGGACTGTACTAATGTTACCGTGTGGTAGGGGACTGTACTAATGTTACCGTGTGGTAGGGGACTGTACTAATGTTACCGTGTGGTAATGGCCTGTACTAATGTTACCGTGTGGTAGGGGACTGTACTAATGTTACCGTGTGGTAGGGGACTGTACTAATGTTACCGTGTGGTAGGGGACTGTACTAATGTTACCGTGTGGTAGGGGACTGTACTAATGTTACCGTGTGGTAGGGGACTGTACTAATGTTACCGTGTGGTAGGGGACTGTACTAACATTACCGTGTGGTAGGGGACTGTACTAATGTTACCGTGTGGTAGGGGACTGTACTAATGTTACCGTGTGGTAGGGGACTGTACTAATGTTACCGTGTGGTAGGGGACTGTACTAATGTTACCGTGTGGTAATGGACCGTACTAATGTTACCGTGTGGTAATGGACTGTACTAATGTTACTGTGTGGTAATGGAATGTACTAATGTTACCGTGTGGTAGGGGACTGTACTAATGTTACCGTGTGGTAGGGGACTGTACTAATGTTACCGTGTGGTAGGGGACTGTACTAATGTTACCGTGTGGTAGGGGACTGTACTAATGTTACCGTGTGTTAATGGACCGTACTAATGTTACCGTGTGGTAATGGACTGTACTAATGTTACCGTGTGGTAGGGGACTGTACTAATGTTACCGTGTGGTAGGGGACTGTACTAATGTTACCGTGTGGTAGGGGACTGTACTAATGTTACCGTGTGGTAGGGGACTGTACTAATGTTACCGTGTTGTAGGGGACTGTACTAATGTTACCGTGTGGTAGGGGACTGTACTAATGCTACCGTGTGGTAGGGGACTGTACTAATGTTACCGTGTGGTAGGGGACTGTACTAATGTTACCGTGTGGTAGGGGACTGTACTAATGTTACCGTGTGGTAGGGGACTGTACTAATGTTACCGTGTGGTAGGGGACTGTACTAATGTTACCGTGTGGTAGGGGACTGTACTAATGTTACCGTGTGGTAGGGGACTGTACTAATGTTACCGTGTGGTAGGGGACTGTACTAATGTTACCGTGTGGTAATGGACTGTACTAATGTTACCGTGTGGTAGGGGACTGTACTAATGTTACCGTGTGGTAGGGGACTGTACTAATGTTACCGTGTGGTAGGGGACTGTACTAATGTTACTGTGTGGTAATGGACTGTACTAATGTTACCGTGTGGTAGGGGACTGTACTAATGTTACCGTGTGGTAATGGACTGTACTAATGTTACCGTGTGGTAATGGACTGTACTAATGTTACCGTGTGGTAGGGGACTGTACTAATTTTACCGTGTGGTAATGGACTGTACTAATGTTACCGTGTGGTAGGGGACTGTACTAATGTTACCGTGTGGTAGGGGACTGTACTAATGTTACCGTGTGGTAATGGACTGTACTAATGTTACCGTGTGGTAGGGGACTGTACTAATGTTACCGTGTGGTAGGGGACTGTACTAATGTTACCGTGTGGTAATGGCCTGTACTAATGTTACCGTGTGGTAATGGACTGTACTAATGTTACCGTGTGGTAGGGGACTGTACTAATGTTACCGTGTGGTAATGGACTGTACTAATGTTACCGTGTGGTAGGGGACTGTACTAATGTTACCGTGTGGTAGGGGACTGTACTAACATTACCGTGTGGTAGGGGACTGTACTAATGTTACCGTGTGGTAGGGGACTGTACTAATGTTACCGTGTGGTAGGGGACTGTACTAATGTTACCGTGTGGTAGGGGACTGTACTAATGTTACCGTGTGGTAGGGGACTGTACTAATGTTACCATGTGGTAGGGGACTGTACTAATGTTACCGTGTGGTAATGGACCGTACTGATGTTACCGTGTGGTAATGGACTGTACTAATGTTACTGTGTGGTAGGGGACTGTACTAATGTTACCGTGTGGTAGGGGACTGTACTAATGTTACCATGTGGTAGGGGACTGTACTAATGTTACCGTGTGGTAGGGGACTGTACTAATGTTACCGTGTGGTAATGGACTGTACTAATGTTACCGTGTGGTAGGGGACTGTACTAATGTTACCGTGTGGTAGGGGACTGTACTAATGTTACCGTGTGGTAGGGGACTGTACTAAAATTACCGTGTGGTAATGGACTGTACTAATGTTACCGTGTGGTAGGGGACTGTACTAATGTTACCGTGTGGTAGGGGACTGTACTAATGTTACCGTGTGGTAGGGGACTGTACTAATGTTACCGTGTGGTAGGGGACTGTACTAATGTTACCGTGTGGTAGGGGACTATACTAATGTTACCGTGTGGTAGGGGACTGTACTAATGTTACCCTGTGGTAGGGGACTGTACTAATGTTACCGTGTGGTACGGGACTGTACTAATGTTACCGTGTGGTAGGGGACTGTACTAATGTTACCGTGTGGTACGGGACTGTACTAATGTTACCGTGTGGTAGGGGACTGTACTAATGTTACAGTGTGGTAGGGGACTGTACTAATGTTACCGTGTGGTAATGGACTGTACTAATGTTACCGTGTGGTAGGGGACTGTACTAATGTTACCGTGTGGTAATGGACTGTACTAATGTTACCGTGTGGTAGGGGACTGTACTAATGTTACCGTGTGGTAATGGACCGTACTAATGTTACCGTGTGGTAATGGACTGTACTAATGTTACCGTGTGGTAGGGGACTGTACTAATGTTACCGTGTGGTAGGGGACTGTACTAATGTTACCGTGTGGTAGGGGACTGTACTAATGTTACCGTGTGGTAATGGACTGTACTAATGTTACCGTGTGGTAGGGGACTGTACTAATGTTACCGTGTGGTAGGGGACTGTACTAATGTTACCGTGTGGTAGGGGACTGTACTAATGTTACCGTGTGGTAGGGGACTGTACTAATGTTACCGTGTGGTAGGGGACTGTACTAATGTTACCGTGTGGTAGGGGACTGTACTAATGTTACCGTGTGGTAGGGGACTGTACTAATGTTACCGTGTGGTAGGGGACTGTACTAATGTTACCGTGTGGTAGGGGACTGTACTAATGTTACCGTGTGGTAATGGACTGTACTAATGTTACCGTGTGGTAGGGGACTGTACTAATGTTACCGTGTGGTAGGGGACTGTACTAATGTTACCGTGTGGTACGGGACTGTACTAATGTTACCGTGTGGTAGGGGACTATACTAATGTTACCGTTTGGTAGGGGACTGTACTAATGTTACCGTGTGGTAGGGGACTGTACTAATGTTACCATGTGGTAGGGGACTGTACTAATGTTACCGTGTGGTAGGGGACTGTACTAATGTTACCGTGTGGTAGGGGACTGTACTAATGTTACCGTGTGGTAGGGGACTGTACTAATGTTACCGTGTGGTAGGGGACTGTACTAATGTTACCGTGTGGTAGGGGACTGTACTAATGTTACCGTGTGGTAGGGGACTGTACTAATGTTACCGTGTGGTAATGGACTGTACTAATGTTACCGTGTGGTAGGGGACTGTACTAATGTTACCGTGTGGTAGGGGACTGTACTAATGTTACCGTGTGGTAGGGGACTGTACTAATGTTACCGTGTGGTAGGGGACTGTACTAATGTTACCGTGTGGTAGGGGACTGTACTAATGTTACCATGTGGTAGGGGACTGTACTAACATTACCGTGTGGTAGGGGACTGTACTAATGTTACCGTGTTGTAGGGGACTGTACTAATGTTACCGTGTGGTAGGGGACTGTACTAATGTTACCGTGTGGTAGGGGACTGTACTAACATTACCGTGTGGTAGGGGACTGTACTAATGTTACCGTGTGGTAGGGGACTGTACTAATGTTACCGTGTGGTAGGGGACTGTACTAATGTTACCGTGTGTTAATGGACCGTACTAATGTTACCGTGTGGTAGGGGACTGTACTAATGTTACCGTGTGGTAGGGGACTGTACTAATGTTACCGTGTGGTAGGGGTCTGTACTAATGTTACCGTGTGGTAGGGGACTGTACTAATGTTACCGTGTGGTAATGGACTGCACTAATGTTACCGTGTGGTAGGGGACTGTACTAATGTTACCGTGTGGTAGGGGACTGAACTAATGTTACCGTGTGGTAGGGGACTGTACTAATGTTACCGTGTGGTAGGGGACTGTACTAATGTTACCGTGTTGTAATGGACTGTACTAATGTTACCATGTGGTAGGGGACTGTACTAATGTTACCGTGTGGTAGGGGACTGTACTAATGTTACCGTGTGGTAGGGGACTGTACTAATGTTACCGTGTGGTAATGGACTGTACTAATGTTACCGTGTGGTAGGGGACTGTACTAATGTTACCGTGTGGTAATGGACTGTACTAATGTTACCGTGTGGTAGGGGACTGTACTAATGTTACCGTGTGGTAGGGGACTGTACTAATGTTACCGTGTGGTAGGGGACTGTACTAATGTTACCGTGTGGTAGGGGACTGTACTAATGTTACCGTGTGGTAGGGGACTGTACTAATGTTACCGTGTGGTAATGGACTGTACTAATGTTACCGTGTGGTAGGGGACTGTACTAATGTTACCGTGTGGTAGGGGACTGTACTAACATTACCGTGTGGTAGGGGACTGTACTAATGTTACCGTGTGGTAGGGGACTGTACTAATGTTACCGTGTGGTAGGGGACTGTACTAATGTTACCGTGTGGTAGGGGACTGTACTAATGTTACCGTGTGGTAGGGGACTGTACTAATGTTACCGTGTGGTAATGGACCGTACTAATGTTACCGTGTGGTAATGGACTGTACTAATGTTACTGTGTGGTAATGGACTGTACTAATGTTACCGTGTGGTAGGGGACTGTACTAATGTTACCGTGTGGTAGGGGACTGTACTAATGTTACCGTGTGGTAGGGGACTGTACTAATGTTACCGTGTGGTAGGGGACTGTACTAATGTTACCGTGTGGTAATGGACTGTACTAATGTTACCGTGTGGTAGGGGACTGTACTAATGTTACCGTGTGTTAATGGACCGTACTAATGTTACCGTGTGGTAATGGACTGTACTAATGTTACCGTGTGGTAGGGGACTGTACTAATGTTACCGTGTGGTAGGGGACTGTACTAATGTTACCGTGTGGTAGGGGACTGTACTAATGTTACCGTGTGGTAGGGGACTGTACTAATGTTACCGTGTTGTAGGGGACTGTACTAATGTTACCGTGTGGTAGGGGACTGTACTAATGTTACCGTGTGGTAGGGGACTGTACTAATGTTACCGTGTGGTAGGGGACTGTACTAATGTTACCGTGTGGTAGGGGACTGTACTAATGTTACCGTGTGGTAGGGGACTGTACTAATGTTACCGTGTGGTAGGGGACTGTACTAATGTTACCGTGTGGTAGGGGACTGTACTAATGTTACCGTGTGGTAATGGACTGTACTAATGTTACCGTGTGGTAGGGGACTGTACTAATGTTACCGTGTGGTAGGGGACTGTACTAATGTTACCGTGTGGTAGGGGACTGTACTAATGTTACCATGTGGTATGGGACTTTACTAATGTTACCGTGTGGTAGGGGACTGTACTAATGTTACCGTGTGGTAATGGACTGTACTAATGTTACCGTGTGGTAATGGACTGTACTAATGTTACCGTGTGGTAGGGGACTGTACTAATGTTACCGTGTGGTAATGGACTGTACTAATGTTACCGTGTGGTAGGGGACTGTACTAATGTTACCATGTGGTAGGGGACTGTACTAATGTTACCGTGTGGTAGGGGACTGTACTAATGTTACCGTGTGGTAGGGGACTGTACTAATGTTACCGTGTGGTAGGGGACTGTACTAATGTTACCGTGTGGTAGGGGACTGTACTAATGTTACTGTGTGGTAATGGACTGTACTAATGTTACCGTGTGGTAGGGGACTGTACTAATGTTACCGTGTGGTAATGGACTGTACTAATGTTACCGTGTGGTAATGGACTGTACTAATGTTACCGTGTGGTAGGGGACTGTACTAATGTTACCGTGTGGTAATGGACTGTACTAATGTTACCGTGTGGTAGGGGACTGTACTAATGTTACCGTGTGGTAGGGGACTGTACTAATGTTACCGTGTGGTAATGGACTGTACTAATGTTACCGTGTGGTAGGGGACTGTACTAATGTTACCGTGTGGTAGGGGACTGTACTAATGTTACCGTGTGGTAGGGGACTGTACTAATGTTACCGTGTGGTAGGGGACTGTACTAATGTTACTGTGTGGTAGGGGACTGTACTAACGTTACCGTGTGGTAGGGGACTGTACTAATGTTACCGTGTGGTAGGGGACTGTACTAACATTACCGTGTGGTAGGGGACTGTCCTAATGTTACCGTGTGGTAGGGGACTGTACTAATGTTACCGTGTGGTAGGGGACTGTACTAATGTTACCGTGTGGTAGGGGACTGTACTAATGTTACCGTGTGGTAGGGGACTGTACTAATGTTACCGTGTGGTAGGGGATTGTACTAATGTTACCGTGTGGTAGGGGACTGTACTAATGTTACCGTGTGGTAGGGGACTGTACTAATGTTACCGTGTGGTAGGGGACTGTACTAATGTTACCGTGTGGTAATGGCCTGTACTAATGTTACCGTGTGGTAGGGGACTGTACTAATGTTACCGTGTGGTAGGGGACTGTACTAATGTTACCGTGTGGTAGGGGACTGTACTAATGTTACCGTGTGGTAGGGGACTGTACTAATGTTACCGTGTGGTAGGGGACTGTACTAACATTACCGTGTGGTAGGGGACTGTACTAATGTTACCGTGTGGTAGGGGACTGTACTAATGTTACCGTGTGGTAGGGGACTGTACTAATGTTACCGTGTGGTAGGGGACTGTACTAATGTTACCGTGTGGTAATGGACCGTACTAATGTTACCGTGTGGTAATGGACTGTACTAATGTTACTGTGTGGTAATGGACTGTACTAATGTTACCGTGTGGTAGGGGACTGTACTAATGTTACCGTGTGGTAGGGGACTGTACTAATGTTACCGTGTGGTAGGGGACTGTACTAATGTTACCGTGTGGTAGGGGACTGTACTAATGTTACCGTGTGTTAATGGACCGTACTAATGTTACCGTGTGGTAATGGACTGTACTAATGTTACCGTGTGGTAGGGGACTGTACTAATGTTACCGTGTGGTAGGGGACTGTACTAATGTTACCGTGTGGTAGGGGACTGTACTAATGTTACCGTGTGGTAGGGGACTGTACTAATGTTACCGTGTTGTAGGGGACTGTACTAATGTTACCGTGTGGTAGGGGACTGTACTAATGCTACCGTGTGGTAGGGGACTGTACTAATGTTACCGTGTGGTAGGGGACTGTACTAATGTTACCGTGTGGTAGGGGACTGTACTAATGTTAACGTGTGGTAGGGGACTGTACTAATGTTACCGTGTGGTAGGGGACTGTACTAATGTTACCGTGTGGTAGGGGACTGTACTAATGTTACCGTGTGGTAGGGGACTGTACTAATGTTACCGTGTGGTAGGGGACTGTACTAATGTTACCATGTGGTAATGGACTGTACTAATGTTACCGTGTGGTAGGGGACTGTACTAATGTTACCGTGTGGTAGGGGACTGTACTAATGTTACCGTGTGGTAATGGACTGTACTAATGTTACCGTGTGGTAGGGGACTGTACTAATGTTACCGTGTGGTAGGGGACTGTACTAATGTTACCGTGTGGTAGGGGACTGTACTAATGTTACCGTGTGGTAGGGGACTGTACTAATGTTACCGTGTGGTAGGGGACTGTACTAATGTTACCGTGTGGTAATGGACTGTACTAATGTTACCGTGTGGTAATGGACTGTACTAATATTACCGTGTGGTAGGGGACTGTACTAATGTTACCGTGTGGTAATGGACTGTACTAATGTTACCGTGTGGTAGGGGACTGTACTAATGTTACCGTGTGGTAGGGGACTGTACTAATGTTACCGTGTGGTAATGGACTGTACTAATGTTACCGTGTGGTAGGGGACTGTACTAATGTTACCGTGTGGTAGGGGACTGTACTAATGTTACCGTGTGGTAGGGGACTGTACTAATGTTACCGTGTGGTAATGGCCTGTACTAATGTTACCGTGTGGTAATGGACTGTACTAATGTTACCGTGTGGTAGGGGACTGTACTAATGTTACCGTGTGGTAATGGACTGTACTAATGTTACCGTGTGGTAGGGGACTGTACTAATGTTACCGTGTGGTAGGGGACTGTACTAACATTACCGTGTGGTAGGGGACTGTACTAATGTTACCGTGTGGTAGGGGACTGTACTAATGTTACCGTGTGGAACAGAGTCAGAGTCAACACAATAGCCATTGTGTGCCGGGTGTAGCACGAAGCTAGCTAGCTAGCCGTTCTTCAAACAAAGTCAACACAGTGGCCATTGCTAGCTACCCAACACGACCAGCTAACTGTACGGAAGTAGCTAAATACAATATACTTGTCCTAGCTAGCCAACGTTTAATCATTGCTGCGTCATGAAAGGAACTTGACACAGACACGAATGATCTGTTTAGTGTGTTATCACACTATTGGTGGTTTGTTGTGACCAAGTGTTGGTGCTAAACTGTGTGTTAAACTGTGTGTTATTGGATGCTAGCATGCTAGTTAGCTATGGTGTCATAGTTAGCTAGCTGAATAAAGTGGGTTGAGTCTATTCCTTTAAACATTGAACCGCTGTGGTTCACAACAATTCTGATTTCTAAAGGTGGAAGCTGGGAGAGTTTTTGTTCGGGTGGTTCAGTGAAACAATTTTGGTTTCTGAGGTAGAAGTTTTTGGTGAGGGAGGCCCTGCTCTCGCCTCTCCCAGATGCTTAGCTCATTTCATTCCGATCTCCTCTGCATTTTTGTAGCCATTTGCTACAGCCTGTCAACTATGCCTCTGCCTATCCCTGTTCTCTCCTCTCTGCACAGGCTACACAAACGCACCACACCGCGCGGCTGCTGCCTCTCTAACCTGGTGGTCCCTGCACGCACCCCACACCTGGAGTTCCAGGTCGCAGGCAGCCTCTGGAACTGCCGTTCTGCTGCCAACAAAGCTGACTTCATCCCAGCCTATGCCAACCTCCAGTCCCTCGACTTCCTGGCGCTGACGGAAACATGGATCACCACTGAAATCACTGCTACTCCTACTGCTCTCTCCTCGTCTGACCATGTGTTCTCGCATACCCCGAGAGCATCTGGTCAGAGGGGTGGTGGTACAGGAATCCTCATCTCTCCCAAGTGGACATTCTCAATTTTTCCCCTAACCCATCTGTCTATCTCCTCATTTGAATTCCATGCTGTCACAGTCACTAGCCCATTTAAGCTTAATATCCTTGTCATCTATCGCCCTCCAGGTTCCCTTGGAGAGTTCATCAATGAGCTTGACGCCTTGATAAGTTCCTTTCCTGAGGATGGCTCACCCCTCACAGTTTTGGGGGATTTCAACCTCCCTATGTCCACATTTGACTAATTTCTCTCTGCCTCCTTCTTTCCACTCCTCTCCTCTTTTGACCTCACCCTCTCACCGTCCCCACCTACTCACAAGGCAGGCAATACGCTTGACCTCATCTTCACTAGATGCTGCTCCTCTACTAATCTCACTGCAACTCCCCTCCATGTCTCCGACCACTACTTTGTTTCCTTTTCTCTCTCGCTCTCCTCCCACACTACTCACTCTGCCCCTACACAGATGGTAATGCGCCGCCGCAACCTTCGCTCTCTCTCTCCCACTACTCTCTCCTCTTCCATCCTATCATCTCTTCCCTCTGCTCAATCCTTCTCCCTCCAATCTCCTGATTCTGCCTCCTCAACCCTCCTCTCCTCCCTTTCTGCATCCTTTGACTCTCTGTGTCCCCTATCCTCCCGGCCGGCTCGGTCCTCCCCTCCAGCTCCGTGGCTTGATGACTCATTGCGAGCTCACAGAACAGAGCTCCGGGCAGCGGAGCGGAAATGGAAGAAAACTAAACTCCCTGCCGACCTGGCATCTTTTCACTCCCTCCTCTCTACATTTTCTTCATCTGTTTCTGCTGCTAAGGCCACCTTCTACCACTCTAAATTCCAAGCATCTGCCTCTAACCCTAGGAAGCTCTTTGCCACATTTTCCTCCCTCCTGAATCCTCCCCCCCCCCCCCCCCCCCCCCCCCTCCTCTCTCTCTGTGGATGACTTCGTCAACCACTTTGAAAAGAAGGTTGACGACATCCGATCCTCGTTTGTTAAGTCTAATGACACTGCTGGTATTGCTCACACTGCCCTACCCTATGCTTTGACTTCTTTCTCCCCTCTCTCTCCAGATAAAATCCTGCGACTTGTGACTGCAGGCCGCCCAACAACCTGCCCGCTTGACCCCATCCCCTCCTCCCTTCTCCAGACCATCTCCGGTGACCTTCTCCCCTACCTCACCTCGCTGATCAACTCATCCTTGACCGCTGGCCATGTCCCTTCCGTCTTCAAGAGAGCGAGAGTTGCTCCCCTTCTCAAAAAACCAACACTCGACCCCACTGATGTCAACAACTACAGACCAGTATCCCTTCTTTCTTTTCTTTCCAAAACTATTGAGCGTGCCGTCTTTAGCCAACTCTCTTGCTATCTCTCTCAGAATGACCTTCTTGATCCAAACCAATCAGGTTTCAGGACTGGTCATTCAACTGAGACTGCTCTTCTCTGTGTCACGGAGACTCTCCGCACTGCTAAAGCTAACTCTCTCTCCTCTGCTCTTGTCCTTCTAGACCTGTCTGCTGCCTTTGATACTGTGAACCATCAGATCCTCCTCTCCACCCTCTCCGAGCTGGGCATCTTCGGCGTGGCTCACTCCTGGATTGCGTCCTACCTGACCGGTCGCTCCTACCAAGTGGCGTGGCGAGAAGCTGTCTCCGCACCACGTGCTCTCACCACTGGTGTCCCCCAGGGCTCAGTTCTAGGCCCTCTCCTTTTCTCCCTATACACCAAGTCACTTGGCTCTGTCATATCCTCACATGGTCTCTCCTATCATTGCTACGCTGACGATACACAACTAATCTTCTCCTTTCCCCCTTCTGATAACCAGGTGGCGAATCGCATCTCTGCATGTCTGGCAGACATATCAGTATGGATGACGGATCACCACCTCAAGCTGAACCCTGGCAAGACGGAGCTGCTCTTCCTCCCGGGGAAGGACTGCCCGTTCCATGATCTCGCCATCACGGTTGACAACTCCGCTGTGTCCTCCTCCCAGAGTGCGAAGAGCCTAGGCGTGACCCTGGACAACACCCTGTCGTTCTCCGCCAACATCAAGGCGGTGACCCGCTCCTGCAGGTTCATGCTCTACAACATTCGGAGAGTACGACCCTGCCTTACACAGGAAGCGGCACAGGTCCTAATCCAGGCACTTGTCATCTCCCGTCTGGACTACTGCAACTCGCTGTTGGCTGGCCTCCCTGCCTGTGCCATTAAACCCCTACAACTCATCCAGAATGCCGCAGCCCGTCTGGTGTTCAACCTTCTCAAGTTCTCTCACGTCACCCCCCTCCTCCGCACACTCCACTGGCTTCCAGTTGAAGCTCGCATCCGCTACAAGACCATGGTGCTTGCCTATGGAGCAGTGAGTGGAACGGCACCTCTGTACCTTCAGGCTCTGATCAGTCCCTACACCCAAACGAGGGCATTGCGTTCATCCACCTCTGGCCTGCTGGCTCCCCTTCCTCTGCGGAAGCATAGTTCCCGCTCAGCCCAGTCAAAACTGTTCGCTGCTCTGGCACCCCAATGGTGGAACAAGCTCCCTCACGACGCCAGGACAGCGGAGTCACTCACCACCTTCCGGAGACATTTGAAACCCCACCTCTTTAAGGAATACCTGGGATAGGATAAAGTAATCCTTCTACCCCCCCCCCCCCCCCCCAAATTGTAAAGTGGTTATCCCACTGGCTATAGGGTGAACGCACCAATTTGTGAGTCGCTCTGGCTAAGAGCGTCTGCTAAATGACGTTAATGTGCCCTTGAGCAAGGCACTTAACCCTAATTGCTCCTGTAAGTCGCTCTGGATAAGAGCGTCTGCTAAATGACTACAATGTAAATGTAAATGTACTAATGTTACCGTGTGGTAATGGACTGTACTAATGTTACCGTGTGGTAGGGGACTGTACTAATGTTACCGTGTGGTAGGGGACTGTACTAATGTTACCGTGTGGTAGGGGACTGTACTAATGTTACCGTGTGGTAGGGGACTGTACTAATGTTACCGTGTGGTAGGGGACTGTACTAATGTTACCGTGTGGTAGGGGACTGTACTAATGTTACCGTGTGGTAGGGGACTGTACTAATGTTACCGTGTGGTAGGGGACTGTACTAATGTTACCGTGTGGTAGGGGACTGTACTAATGTTACCGTGTGGTAGGGGACTGTACTAATGTTACCGTGTGGTAGGGGACTGTACTAATGTTACCGTGTGGTAGGGGACTGTACTAATGTTACCGTGTGGTAGGGGACTGTACTAATGTTACCGTGTGGTAGGGGACTGTACTAATGTTACCGTGTGGTAGGGGACTGTACTAATGTTACCGTGTGGTAGGGGACTGTACTAATGTTACCGTGTGGTAGGGGACTGTACTAATGTTACCGTGTGGTAGGGGACTGTACTAATGTTACCGTGTGGTAGGGGACTGTACTAATGTTACCGTGTGGTAGGGGACTGTACTAATGTTACCGTGTGGTAGGGGACTGTACTAATGTTACCGTGTGGTAGGGGACTGTACTAATGTTACCGTGTGGTAGGGGACTGTACTAATGTTACCGTGTGGTAGGGGACTGTACTAATGTTACCGTGTGGTAGGGGACTGTACTAATGTTACCGTGTGGTAGGGGACTGTACTAATGTTACCGTGTGGTAATGGACTGTACTAATGTTACCGTGTGGTAGGGGACTGTACTAACATTACCGTGTGGTAGGGAGGGGCCAGAGGTGGGGTGGGGAGTTAGGGTGGGGGAGGGTGTGTGGTTGTGGTCATTACAGGTCAGATAACAACCGGGCCCATCTGGTCTGGACATAACACCTGTCAGATAACAACCGGGCCCAGCTGGTCTGGACTTAACAGCTGTCAGATAACAACCGGGCCCAGCTGGTCTGGACATAACACCTGTCAGATAACAACCGGGCCCATCTGGTCTGGACATAACACCTGTCAGATAACAACCGGGCCCATCTGGTCTGGACATAACACCTGTCAGATAACAACCGGGCCCATCTGGTCTGAACATAACACCTGTCAGATAACAACCGGGCCCAGCTGGTGGTCTTCTGCAGCTGTTGGTAGATCATGGCCTAGCTGTTCTGGACCTACAGTACTTCCCTCCAAAGCCCTGTTTATACCTGGTGCTGATTTGGTCCACATCCTGATTGTGTCCACATTTGAAGACAGGTGTTGACGATTAAAAGACAGGTTGTGATCTGATTGTGATCAGATCTTCCTGACCACCTCCGGAGGTAGTCAGACACTCGTTATGTATGGATATCTTACAAGTGTAGACGGATGTGGACAGTGAAACCATTTAAATCATAATTAACCTGCCCTTTTAAAATCATTGACTTAAGACAATATGTGTATTAAAGTAAATCATTGAATATTATTTTTGAAAAAATATCCGTAATATAATTAGCATACAGTGAGGGACCAGGAAATCTGGTCACAATGCGGACACAGTAAACAGATAACAGACACATTACTACCATGTGTAGACGCCTATCCTAAAATGTGGTCACAATCATAATGTGAACAAGATCAGGACCAAGATGCATGTTGGCGCCAGGTATAAACAAGGCTTAAAAGAGCCCAGCTTATTTTTTAAGGTGATGTGCATTTGATTACTCAATTGCAACCTGATCTACACTATATATACAAAAGTATGTGGACACCCCTTCAAATTAGTGGTTCGGTTATTTCAGCCACACCCCATTGCTGACAGGTGTATAAAATCGAGCACACAGCCATGCAATCTCCATAGACAAAGATTAGCAGTGAAATGACAATTCTGAAGACCTTTCCAACAAGTCAGTTCGTCAAATTTCTGCCCTGCTAGAGCTGCCCCGGTCAACTGTAAGTGCTGTTATTGTGAAGTGGAAACAGCTAGGAAACGTAGCGCGTAAAAATCATCTGTCCTAGGTTGCAACACTCACTACCGAGTTCCAAACTGCCTCTGGAAGCAACGTCAGCACAATAACTGTTCGTAGGGAGCTTCATGAAATGGGTTTCCATGGCCGAGCAGCCGCACACAAGCCTAAGATCACCATGCGCAATGCCAAGCGTCGGCTGGAGTGGTGTAAAGCTCACCGCCATTGGACTCCGGAGCAGTGGAAACGCGTTCTCTGGAGTGATGAATCACGCTTCACCATCTGGCAGTCTGACTGACAAATCAGGGTTTGGCAGATGCCAGGAGAACGATACCTGCCCCTATGCTCAGTGCCAACTGTAAAGTTTGGTGGAGGAGGAATAATGGTCTGGGGCTGGTTCGGGCTAGGCCCCTTAGTTCCAGTGAAGGGAAATCTTAACTCTACAGCATACAATGACATTCTAGACGATTCTGTGCTTCCAACTTTGTAGCAACAGTTTGGGGAAGGCCCTTTCCTGTTTCAGCATGACAATGCCCCTATGCACAAAGCGAGGATTATACAGAAATGGTTTGTCGAGATTGGTGTGAAAGAACTTGACTGGCCTGCACAGAGCCCCTTTGTGTGAATTGGAACGCCGACTGCGCGCCAGGCCTAATCGCCCAACATCAGTGCCCGACCTCACTAATGCTGTTGTGGCTGAATGGAAGCAAGTCCCCGCAGCAATGTTCCAACATCTAGTGGAAAGCCTTCCCAGAAGAGTGGAGGCTGTTATAGCAGCAAAGGGGGGACCAACTCCATATTAATGCCCATGATTTTGGAATGAGATGTTCGACGAGCAAGTGTCCACATACTTTAGGTAATGTTGTGTACTTTGAAACAAAAGACATGACACACATGGTTAAGGCCTTAAAAACAGAAGACACCTGTACCACTGTCACACCCTGATCTGTTTCATCTGTCTTTGTGATTGTCTCCACCCCCCCTCCAGGTGTCGCCCATCTTCCCCATTATCCCCTGTGTATTTATACCTGTGTTCTCTGTTTGTCTGTTGCCAGTTCGTTTTGTTTCGTCAAGCCTACCAGCGGTTTTCCCCTTTGCTCCTGTCTTTCTCAAGTTCCTGTTTTCTAGTTTTCCCCGTTTTGACCATTCTGCCTGCCCTGACCCTGAGCCTGCCTGCCGTTCTGTACCTTGTCACACCACCCTGGATTACTGACCTCTGCCTGCCCTGACCCTGAGCCTGCCTGCCGTTCTGTACCTTGTCACACCACCCTGGATTACTGACCTCTGCCTGCCCTGACCCTGAGCCTGCCTGCCGTTCTGTACCTTGTCACACCACCCTGGATGACTGACCTCTGCCTGCCCTTGACCTGTCGTTTGCCTGCCCCCTGTTTTTGTAATAAACGTTTGTTACTTCGACACTGTCTGCATCTGGGTCTTCTCCTGAAACGTGATATCAGATGTCAGATATAGAGTTGAAATGTATTCAATTTTGAGTTTGCATCCCAATATTACACTTTATATACATCACAGAAGACTGAAATATAACAAAACCATTTCACATAGAAACCCAGGATTTTCAGCGTTTAAAAAAAATAAACTACCAGTCAATAGTTTGGACACACCTACTCATTCCAGGATTTTTCTTTATTTTCACTATTTTCTACATTGTAGAATAATAGTGAAGACATCAAAACTATGAAACAACACATATGGAATAATGTAGTAACCAAAAAAGTGTTAAACAAATCTAAATGTATTTTATATTTGAGATTCTTCAAATAGCCACCCTTTGCCTTGATGACAGCTTTACACACTCTTGGCATTCTCTCAACCAGCTTCATGAGGTAGTCACCTGGAATGCATTTCAATTAACAGGTGTGCCTTCTTAAAAGTTAATTTGTGGAATTTCTTTCCTTCTTAATGCGTTTGAGCCAATCAGTTGTGTTGTGACAAGGTAGGGTTGGTGTACAGAAGATAGCCCTATTTGGTAAAAGACCAAGTCCATATTATGGCAAGAACAAAATGCGTCTGCTAAATGGCATATTATTATTATTATTATAAGAACAGCTCAAATAAGCAAAGAGAAACGACAGTCCATCATTACTTTAAGACATGAAGGTCAGTCAATACGGAAAAGTTCAAGAACTTTGAAAGTTTCTTCAAGTGCAATCGCAAAAACCATCAAGCGCTATGATGAAACTGGCTCTCATGAGGACCACCACGGGAAAGGAAGACCCAGAGTTACCTCTGCAGCAAAGGATAAGTTCGTTAGAGTTACCAGCCTCAGAAATTGGCAATTAACTGCACCTTAGATTGCAGCCCAAATAAATGCTTCACAGAGTTCAAGTAACAGACACATCTCAACATCAACTGTTCAGAGGAGACTACGTGAACCAGGCCTTCATGGTCGAATTGCTGCCTAGAAACCACTACTAAAGGACACCAATAATAAGAAGAGACCTGCTTGGGCCAAGAAACACGAGCAATGGACATTAGACCAGTGGAAATCTGTCCTTTGATCTGATGAATCCAAATGTGAGATTTTTGATTCCAACTGCCGTGTCTTTGTGAGGCGCAGAGTAGGTGAACGGATGATCTCCGCATGTGTGGTTCCCACCGTGAAGCATGGAGGAGGAGGTGTGATGGTGTGGGGGTGCTTTGCTGGTGACACTGTCAGTGATTTATTTAGAATTCAAGGCACACTTAACCAGCATTGCTACCACAACATTCTGCAGCGATACGCCATCCCATCTGGTTTGGGCTTAGTGGGACTATCATTTATTTTTCAACAGGACAATGACCCAAAACACACCTCCAGGCTGTGTAAGGGTTATTTGACCAAGAAGGAGAGTGATGGAGTGCTGCATCAGATGACCTGGCCTCCACAATCACCCGACCTCAACCCAATTGAGATGGTTTGTGTCACGATCGTCGAAAGGATGAGACCAAAGCGCAGCGTGTTGAGCGAACATCGTAGACTTTAATTATAAAGAAACCACGATCGAAAACAATAAACCAAAATAGACGAAAGTGAAGTTCAATGCTGAATAAAACAAACAGCCACACGGAAACACTGGAACAATAACCCACAACTAACACCAGAAAACCTACATCTTAAATATGGCTCCCAATCAGAGATAACGAGCCGAACAGCTGACACTCGTTACCTCCGATTGGGAGTCAATGAATACAAACACGCACAATCACCCAACATAGAAATACAACAACCTAGACACCCCCACATAGAAATACACCCAAAACAAATGAACATGAACAACCCTGGCTCAAGAATAAAGGTCCGTGGAGCCAGAGTGTCACATTACCCCCCCCTAAAGGTGCGACCTCCGGGCGCACCAGCATACCGTCTAGGGGAGGGTCTGGGTGGGCGTCTGTCCCTGGTGGCGGCTCTGGCCCAGGTCGTGGTCCCCACCCCACCTTAGTCACTCTCTGCTTCCGTCTTCCCTTCCTCATGACCACCCCCCAACTAAACCCCACTGGATTAAGGGGCGGCACCGGACTAAGGGGCAGCACCGGACTAAGGGGCAGCACCGGACTAAGGGGCAGCACCGGACTAAGGGGCAGCACCGGACTAAGGGGCAGCACCGGACTAAGGGGCAGCACCGGGCTAAGGGACAGTACCGGACTGAATGGCGGATCCTGGCTGGCTGGCTCTGGCGGATCCTGGCTGGCAGAAGGCTCTGGCTGATCCTGTCTGGCAGAAGGCTCTGGCTGATCCTGTCTGGCAGAAGGATCTGGCTGATCCTGTCTGGCAGAAGGCTCTGGCTGATCCTGTCTGGCGGAAGGCTCTGGCTGATCCTGTCTGGCGGAAGGCTCTGGCTGCTCCTGTCTGGCGGACGGCTCTGGCTGATCCTGTCTGGCGGAAGGCTCTGGCTGCTCCTGTCTGGCGGAGAGCTCTAGCGGCTCCGGTCTGGCGGACGGCTCTGTAGGCTCATGGCAGACGGGCGGCTTTGCAGGCTCAGTACCGACGGGCAGCTCCTGCGGTGCTTGGCAGACGGACAGTTCAGACGGCGTTGGGCAGACGGGCAGTTCAGGCGCCGTTGGGCAGACGGGCAGTTCAGACGGCGTTGGGCAGACGGGCAGTTCAGGCCCCGTTGGGCAGACGGCAGACTCTGGCTGTCTGAAGCGCATCGTAGAACTGGTGCGTGGTGCCGGAACAGGAGGTACCGGGCTGAGGACACGCATCTCAGGGCTAGTGCGGGGAGAATCAACAGGGCATGCTGGACCCTGGGGACGCACCGTAGGCCTGATGCGTGGTGCCGGAACTGGAGGTACCGGGCTGAGGACACGCATCTCAGGGCTAGTGCGGGGAGTCGGAACAGGGCATGCTGGACCCTGGGGACTCCCATAACGCCTAGTGCGGGGAGCTGGAACAGGGCATGCTGGACCCTGGGGACTCACCTCACGCCTAGTGCGGAGAGCAGGAACAGGCCGGGCGGGGCTGGCGACGCGCACCGTATCCCTGGTGCGAGTGGCCGGAACAGGCCGGGCCGGGCTGGTGAAGCGCACCGTATCCCTGGTGCGTGGAGTAGGAACAGGCCGGGCGGGGCTGGCGAAGCGCACCGTATCCCTGGTGCGTGGAGTAGGAACAGGCCGGGCTGGGCTGGCGAAGCGCACCGTATCCCTGGTGCGTGGAGTAGGAACAGGCCGGGCTGGGCTGGCGAAGCGCACCGTATCCCTGGTGCGTGGAGTAGGAACAGGCCGGGCTGAGCTGGCGACGCGCACCGCATACTTGGTGCGTATGGCAGGAACAGGCCGAACCGGGCTGGCGACGCGCACCTTACACTTAGTGCGAGGGACCGGAACAGGCCGTACCGTACGGGGAACACACACTACTGGCTGCACCTCGGGACTAGGAACGGGCCGGACCGAACTGGTTACACACCCCAGTACCTCACGCCGTGCCTCAACACCTTCCTTCCCTGCTTTACCCAGTAGCCCCCTTGACCTGGTAGCCCACTGAATCCTTCCCTTCTCTGCCTCCGTCAGCCCCCTTAACCTGGCAGCCCTCTGACTCTGCCTTGTGGCAGCCTCCTGCTGCTCCGTCGCCCAAGCCATGTGCCCCCCCCAAAAAATTTATTGGGGTTGCCTCTCGTCCTTCCGACGTTGGCTCTGCCGACGCCGTTGCTCCTCTCTCCGTCGCCTCTCCTCTGTTTCGCTCCATGGACGGCGATCCATGCCGTCCAGGATTTCTTCCCACGTCCAGGACCCTTTACCGTCCAACCGTTCCTCCCATGTCCAGACCCTTTGCTCCTGGACGCGCTGCTTGGTCCTTTTGTGGTGGGTTATTCTGTCACGATCGTCGAAAGGATGAGACCAAAGCGCAGCGTGTTGAGCGAACATCGTAGACTTTAATTATAAAGAAACCACGATCGAAAACAATAAACCAAAATAGACGAAAGTGAAGTTCAATGCTGAATAAAACAAACAGCCACACGGAAACACTGGAACAATAACCCACAACTAACACCAGAAAACCTACATCTTAAATATGGCTCCCAATCAGAGATAACGAGCCGAACAGCTGACACTCGTTACCTCCGATTGGGAGTCAATGAATACAAACACGCACAATCACCCAACATAGAAATACAACAACCTAGACACCCCCACATAGAAATACACCCAAAACAAATGAACATGAACAACCCTGGCTCAAGAATAAAGGTCCGTGGAGCCAGAGTGTCACAGTTTGGGATGAGTTGGACCGCAGAGTGAAGAAAAAGCAGCCAACAAGTGCTCAGCATATGTAGGAACTCCTTCAAGACTGTTGGAAAAGCATTCCAGGTGAAGCTGGTTGAGAGAATGCCAAGAGTGTGCAAAGCTGTCATCAATGCAACTTTGAAGAATCTCAAATATAAAATATATTTTGATTTGTTTAACACTTTTTTGGTTACTACATGATACCATATGTGTTATTTCATAGTTTTGATGTTTTCACTATTATTCTACAATGTAGAAAATAGTAAAAATAAAGAAAAACCCTTGAATGAATAGGTGTGTCCAAACTTTTGACTGGTACTATATATTCCTCTTTAAGGAATACCTGGGATAGGATAAAGTAATCCTTCTTCCCCCCTTACCCCCCCCCAAAAAATAAATACATTTAAAAAAAAAATAATTTATACACATTGTAAAGTGGTGATCCCACTGGCTATAAGGTGAATGCACCAATTTGTAAGTCGCTCTGGATAAGAGCGTCTGCTAAATGACGTAAATGTAAAATGTAAATGTTGTTGATTTAATGACAAATATAAAAAACATACCACCCATGAGGCCACTAGGTCATTTGACTGCAGGAAAGGGCTACATAAATAAAATGATAAATGCATCGTCAAGATCCTTGGCTCCTCCCAATCCTTTCTTCTATCCACCACAACTTCTGACTGCTGCGGAGGCTTCTTATTTTTCACTGTGTCAGTGGGAAGCTTTAGTATCTACATTAACACACTGTGTCAGTGGGAAGCTTTAGTATCTACGTTAACACACTGTGTCAGTGGGAAGCTTTAGTATCTACGTTAACACACTGTGTCAGTGGGAAGCTTTAGTATCTACATTAACACACTGTGTCAGTGGGAAGCTTTAGTATCTACGTTAACACACTGTGTCAGTGGGAAGCTTTAGTATCTACATTAACACACTGTGTCAGTGGGAAGCTTTAGTATCTACGTTAACACACTGTGTCAGTGGGAAGCTTTAGTATCTACGTTAACACACGGTGTCAGTGGGAAGCTTTAGTATCTACATTAACACACTGTGTCAGTGGGAAGCTTTAGTATCTACGTTAACACACTGTGTCAGTGGGAAGCTTTAGTATCTACGTTAACACACTGTGTCAGTGGGAAGCTATAGTATCTACATTAACACACGGTGTCAGTGGGAAGCTTTAGTATCTACATTAACACACTGTGTCAGTGGGAATCTTTAGTATCTACATTAACACACGGTGTCAGTGGGAAGCTTTAGTATCTACGTTAACACACTGTGTCAGTGGGAAGCTTTAGTATCTACATTAACACACTGTGTCAGTGGGAAGCTTTAGTATCTACATTAACACACGGTGTCAGTGGGAAGCTTTAGTATCTACATTAACACACGGTGTCAGTGGGAAGCTTTAGTATCTACATTAACACACTGTGTCAGTGGGAATCTTTAGTATTTACATTAACACACTGTGTCAGTGGGAAGCTTTAGTATCTACGTTAACACACTGTGTCAGTGGGAAGCTATAGTATCTACATTAACACACGGTGTCAGTGGGAAGCTTTAGTATCTACATTAACACACTGTGTCAGTGGGAATCTTTAGTATCTACATTAACACACTGTGTCAGTGGGAAGCTTTAGTATCTACGTTAACACACTGTGTCAGTGGGAAGCTTTAGTATCTACATTAACACACGGTGTCAGTGGGAAGCTTTAGTATCTACGTTAACACACTGTGTCAGTGGGAAGCTTTAGTATCTACGTTAACACACTGTGTCAGTGGGAAGCTATAGTATCTACATTAACACACTGTGTCAGTGGGAAGCTTTAGTATCTACATTAACACACTGTGTCAGTGGGAAGCTTTAGTATCTACATCTAACAAAATATGTAGCTCTCTAAATAATCCTGATTGTCACTTTTCCTGGAACAGCTTCAGAAAGTACAAAGGCTCACACTTTATTTAAAACATTTTTATTAATTAGATTGTTTATACTGTCATATAATTTTTCCCAATAGATTATTAAATATTAGATCAAAAATCTAAAATAAATGGGTAAGATTTGTAGCTCGCCATCCAATACAGTCCCAGACAAAAAGCTTGTTATAATAATAATTGGACCAGTAAAAAACACCTGACCGCAGAGGCAGCATCCTCCTCATGCTCACAAACGGTGTTCAGAAACATGAAACACCACGGTCAGTCTGGGGATACGTCCTAAATGGCACCCTATTCCCTATATAGTGCACTACTTTGGACCAGAGCATCATTATGTGGTAGTACACTATAAGGGGAATACAGTGTGATTTGGGACAAAGTCTGGAAGTATGACAGCCACTTCCTGTTCACAGTGTGCTTGACCATGATTGGAACCCTATTCCCCATGTAGTACAGGGCCCATATGGCTCTATTCACAAGTAGTGCGCTGTGTAGGGTATAGGATGCCATTCGGAACGCAGGCTATATCTGTGTCTGAAATGACATCCTATTCACTACAAGGTCAAGACTATGTAGTGCACTGTGTAGGGTATAGTGTGCCATTTTTGGACAAAGCCCATGTTATGGAAAGAGAAAGGTCTGATAGAATATATTCAGAATCAGTTCAAGATGCTGTCAGAGAATCTCCCAGGATCTTATTCAATAGACCTTTGAAAACAACATGAACCTTTAAAAAAAGTACTAAAATATTATTATACATAATATATATTTCTTCACAGGAATACACAAAAAGTACAATTAGATACCAAATTATATATTGGGTTTAAAAAAATGATTTAGAGCTTTGCAAATGTAATCCCTTTAGGTGAATTCTGACTCATGGCCATCCATGGGGCTGTCTGTCAAATCGCACCCTATTCCCTATATAGTGCACTACTTTCTCCATAGCCCTATGGACCCTGGCCTGAAGTCGTGCACTATAAAGGGAATAGGGTGCTGTTTGGGACAGACCCAAGGCCATCCACAGCCTCTGTATGGGGAAAGTTCTGCGTGTGCAGTTATCTGTATTTAAGGATGGATCCTGGAGTTTTTCCTGACCAGGAGAAAGAGAGGAGCTGGCCTATAACTAAGGCCAGGAGGTTTTTCCACACGACACGACCCACCTGACCTGGAAAAACTCCTGACCAGCGCTCCCAATTCTATGGAATTTTTAAATGGAAAAACTGGCCACCAATCCTGTGGAATCTTTCTATGGAAAAACTCTCTGGAATGAACCCAAATTCATGAGACTTGAAGAGAAAAACTCTGTAATGAACCCCAATTCATGAGACTTGAAGAGAAAAACTCTGTAATGAACCCCAATTCATGAGACTTGAAGAGAAAAACTCTGTAATGAACCCCAATTCATGAGATTTGAAGAGAAAAACTCTGTAATGAACCCCAATTCATGAGACTTGAAGAGAAAAACTCTGTAATGAACCCCAATTCATGAGACTTGAAGAGAAAAACTCTCTGGAATGAACCCCAATTCATGAGACTTGCAGAGAAAAACTCTGCAATGAACCCCAATTCATGAGACTTGAAGAGAAAAACTCTGGAATGAACCCCAATTCATGAAAGCTGCAGGGGAAAACTCTCTGGAATGAACCCCAATTCATGAAAGCTGCAGGGGAAAACTCTGGGCCCTATTTATGCAATCCTACTTCATCCCACTTTATGAGTGACTGCCCAGGATCTCATCGAGGTTGATGTCTTTCATCCAGTCGTCGTTGCCGGATCCGGACTTCAGCAGCGAGTCGATGAAGTCTGAGTCAGTGTTGATCCCTGGGACGGTGTTGTCTCCCTCCTGGAGGAATTCAAAGGTCAACCGGTTAACAGCCCGGCTGTTCTGGTTCTGGGTCTGGTAACTTCCCCCAGGGTTGTGGTTATGTGGCGGGAAGACCCCAATGGTGCTGCCCCCAGGGTTGTGGTTATGTGGTGGGAAGACCCCGATGGTGCTGCCCCCAGCGGGGACCCTCTGCTCCGGAGAAGCCTGGTTGAGGCTTGGTAGCCCCGGCAGAGGAGGCATCATGGGTTGACTGGGTCTGGGGTTGGTGGTGGAGCTGCGGAGGGCTGGGTTCGGAGGCAGCATGCCAATGTCTGGTGCCACCTGGTTGGGTGGGCCGGGGCCTATGTGCCGGGGGCCAAGAGAGTACTGGTGGCTGGACATGTCGAGCTGAGACCGGGACTGGCCCCCCTGGGGTTGGAGCGAGTTCGGGAGCCGCCTCACCCCAAGAGACCCAGGCCCAGGGCCCATGATGGGTGGTTTAGCTCCAGGAGGCCAGCCCATTACACCCCCCAGCCCCTGACCCTGCCCCTGGCTGGGCATCCCTCCACCCTGCTGGCCTACTGATGTCCTTGTGGGATGTTGTACGCTGGTAAGACCACCCACCTCAAACCCATTACCCTGGCCGTTGGGAGGACCAGGGAACCTGGATTTGTTTTGGTTGAGTCCTCCTCCGACTCCTAGTCCCATCTTGGTCTGGTTGTTGTGCTGTTGGAGCTGGTGAGGGTGGGGGCCGCTTCCAAACCTCCAGTCCGTGGGAGGAGGGGTCATCTTGGATCCCGGGCCGCTGGGCATGTGGCAGGACATGGACGGAAGGTCAATCTGGTCAGGCCCGTTGGTCGACAACGACTGGGAGGAATTCATACCTGAATACACAATGAGTGAGTTGGTTAATACTGTTGTAATAGATTGTTATGACAACTGAATAACAGACATACTCAATTATCTTCTTTCCATTTCTCTGGCCCATACAGACACAAACAAGCCTGATGGAAAATCAAGGACCAATAAGAACCAATACTGTTTTTCTCGTACTTGGAAGCAATGAATGATGAATGATTCAAATGAATGATGTACCTGTGAAAAGGCCTGTCGGTTGGATCATTCCTCTGGGCTGTTTGTAATCTGGTGGTGGTCTGGTTAGATGACGGTTAAACGGATCCTGGTTACTACTGCTTTTGTCCTGAAACACAACAGAAGGAGTTAATGAAACAGCAATGACTTTTGTATACATGTTCAAATACAACATGAGATGATCAGGGATGGGATTGAAAGGGAACGTGTGGGAGCTGGAAGTGTTCCCAAAGTCAAACATTTTGTAAGTCGTGTTTTAGCTGAATATCTGGTGATTACATACAAACATATAATATGTAGCTCACAGAGTCATTGATGTTAACATGATAACCTATAGCTCACCAAGTCATTGATGTTAACATTATAACCTATAGCTCACCGAGTCATTGATGTTAACATTATAACCTATAGCTCACCGAGTCATTGATGTTAACATTATAACCTATAGCTCACCGAGTCATTGATGTTAACATGATAACCTATAGCTCACCAAGTCATTGATGTTAACATTATAACCTATAGCTCACCGAGTCATTGATGTTAACATTATAACCTATAGCTCACCGAGTCATTGATGTTAACATTATAACCTATAGCTCACCGAGTCATTGATGTTAACATTATAACCTATAGCTCACCGAGTCATTGATGTTAACATGATAACCTATAGCTCACCGAGTCATTGATGTTAACATTATAACCTATAGCTCACCGAGTCATTGATGTTAACATTATAACCTATAGCTCACCGAGTCATTGATGTTAACATGATAACCTATAGCTCACCGAGTCATTGATGTTAACATTATAACCTATAGCTCACCGAGTCATTGATGTTAACATGATAACCTATAGCTCACCGAGTCATTGATGTTAACATGATAACCTATAGCTCACCGAGTCATTGATGTTAACATGATAACCTATAGCTCACCGAGTCATTGATTATGTGCTGCTGCTGGGATAGTTGTCTCTGCATGACCTGGGTCTTCCCTGGCCCTGGGGGTTTCTGCTGGGTGTTGGATCCAGGGACAGGGGGACGTTGGTTGGCCTGGGACTGGGGCTGGGCTGACATTCCCACTAGGCTGCCGTTGGTAGGCAGACGAGGCCCAGGGGGCATCTGGTTAGAGAGGAAAGGAGAGGGAAATATGGGGTTATTTTATTACAAGCAAAGCACATTTCAACATAAGTGCCTTGGTCAAGGGCACAACAGCAGGAGATCGCAGTACATGGGATCTGAAACCAGTTGCAAGTTCAATTTCACTGTTTTAATTTACTTGAATAATACCTCGGTATCGGAGTATCTCTGATCATTGCATTGGTTTAGTAGCCTACTTGGAAGCGTATCTCACGTCAAAACATTACAATACCACAAATATGCCACTAGGGGGCAAACCTCCATAACAAACCACAAGGCTCTGGTGTGAAAATGACACCACCTCTCGGCCACTCCCCCTGAAGCAGCAACACAACAGACTTGGAGAGGCTTCTTTGGGAGGGGGAGAGACAGAGGAGAAAGGCTTCTTTCAGGGGGAGAGAGGCTTCTTTAAGGGGGAGGCACGGGGAGGCTAGTCCTCCTCAAGGCAAAAGCTGTTCCCTTGACAAATGGTTCTGACGAGGATGGAAATAATCCCTGAGACAGCGGGAACTGAACTGTGTGCCGACTGGGGAGTTTCAGCTTCTACCCTCCCTGCTGCAACATGACTACTACCGCTTACCTCCCTTTAACAAGCACTGCTCCTTTACCCAACACACTGATCTAGCTGTTTTTATCTAGGATCAGGTTCCTCCCTGTCCATGTTATCTTATTAATTATGATCTAAAAGGCTAAACTGATCCTAGATCTTCACCATAACTACAGCCTACCTCCCTATAACAAGCACTGTCTGCGTCCCAATCCACTGATCCCCCGATCAGTTCTTATTCCAATATATAAATACGTATTATATATAATAAATATATGTTATTCCCGATCAGTTCTTATAGCCCTGCACCATGGATACCTTCTACGTTCCAATCCCTCAACTGATCTAGGAGCCGTTGGCTTTCGTATCTCAGAGTGTGCTGAATCTAGGATCAGGTCTCCCCTGTTCATGTAATCTTATTCGTTATGATCCAAAAGGCAAAATGGATCCTCCATAAGCACACTCCTAAACACTTGGAATATAATGTTATGTTGTCGTGTGTTGTGCTGTGGTGTGTTGTTGTGTTTTGTTGTTGTGGTGTGTTGTTGTGTTTTGTTGTTGTGGTGTGTTGTTGTGTTTTGCTGTTGTGGTGTGTTGTTGTGTTTTGTTGTTGTGGTGTGTTTTGTTGTGTTGTTTTTTTGGCAAGGGGGCATCTGCCTGTATGTGCCCATTTCTGCTACCAGGTGCACATTAGGATGAGAGCCTTAGCAGACCTGTTAATAGCTTTAAAGGAACTGTTTATTTCAGCACTAATTCTATTGGAGATGGAGTGTAAACTACAGAGACATACTTCCATTTTATTAGGTTCCTCCAAGTGCTTGGTTTGCCTTCTTTCTTCAGTACCTCACAGCCTGTGGCCAGGCAGTATTGTTTACATGATAACCTATAGCTCACCGAGTCATTGATGTTAACATGATAACCTATAGCTCACAGAGTCATTGATGTTAACATGATAACCTATAGCTCACCGAGTCATTGATGTTTACAGGATAACCTATAGCTCACAGAGTCATTGATGTTTACATTATAACCTATAGCTCACAGAGTCATTGATGTTAACATGATAACCTATAGCTCACAGAGTCATTGATGTTAACATTATAACCTATAGCTCACAGAGTCATTGATGTTAACATGATAACCTATAGCTCACAGAGTCATTGATGTTAACATGATAACCTATAGCTCACAGAGTCATTGATGTTAACATGATAACCTATAGCTCACAGAGTAATTGATGTTAACATTATAACCTATAGCTCACAGAGTCATTGATGTTAACATTATAACCTATAGCTCACAGAGTCATTGATGTTAACATTATAACCTACAGCTCACCGAGTCATTGATGTTAACATTAACATTATGTCTTCAGGCAGTATTGAGTACCTTGTCTTCAGGCAGTATTGAGTACCTTGTCTTCAGGCAGTATTGAGTACCTTGTCTTCAGGCAGTATTGACGTTTTTCACTGGTAATTTAGGTATAGAATTAGAACTACAGTAATAGTAAAAACAATTCGTTTTTGATCAACCTGCTTACTTTGATGTGAATTATATATTTTTTATTTACATACAGTGCCTTCGGAAAGTATTCAGACCCCTTGACTGTTTCCACATTTTGTTACATTACAGCCTTATTCTAAAATGGATTAAATAAATACAAATCCTTGGCAATCTACACACAATACCCCATAATGACGAAGCGAAAACAGGTTTTTAGAAATTTTAGCAAATGTATTACTAATAAAAAACAGAAATACCTTATTTACATAAGTATTCAGACCCTTTGCAATGAGACTCGAAATTGAGCTCAGGAGCATCCTCTTTCCATTGATCATCCTTGAGATGTTTCTACAACTTGATTGGAGTCCACCTGTGGTAAATTCAATTGATTGGACATGATTTGGAAAGGCACACACCTGTCTATAAAAGGTCCCACAGTTGACAGTGCATGTCAGAGCAAAAACCAAGCCATGAGGTCGAAGGAATTGTCCTTAGAGCTCCGAGACAGGATTGTGTCGAGGCACAGATGTGGGGAAGGGTACCAATAAATGTCTGCAGCATTGAAGGTCCCCAAGAACACAGTGGCCACCCGGCCAAACTGAGCAATCGGGGGAGAAGGGCCTTGGTCAGGGAGGTGACCAAGAACCCGATGGTCACTCTGACAGAGCTCTAGAGTTCCTCTGTGGAGATGGGAGAACCTTCCAGAAGGACAACCATCTCTGCAGCACTCCACCAATCAGGACTTTATGGTGGAGTCGCCAGACGGAAGCCACTCCTCAGTAAAAGGCACATGACAGCCCACTTGGAGTTTGCCAAAAGGCATCTAAAGGACTCTCAGACCATGAGAAACAAGATTCTCTGGTCTGATGAAACCAAGATTGAACTCTTTGGCCTGAATGCCAAGCGTCACGTCTGGAGGAAACCTGGCACCATCCCTAGGGTGAAGCATGGTGGTGGCAGCATCATGCTGTGGGGATGTTTTTCAGCGGCTGGGACTGGGAGACTAGTCAGGATCGAGGCAAAGATGAAAGGAGCAAAGTACAGAGAGATCCTTAATGAAAACCTGCTCCAGAGCGCTCAGGACCTCAGACTGAGGCAAAGGTTCACCTTCCAACAAGACAATGACACTAAGCACACAGCCAAGACAACGCAGGAGTGGCTTCGAGACAAGTCTCTGAATGTCCTTGAGTGGCCCAGCCAGAGCCCGGACTTCAACCCGATCTAACATCTCTGGAGAGACCAGAAAATAGCTGTGCAGTGACGCTCCCCATCCAACCTGACAGAGGTTGAGAGGATCTGCAGAGAAGAATGGGAGAAAATCCCCAAATACAGGTGTGCCAAGCTTGTAGCGTCATACCCAAGAAGACTCGAGGCTGTAGTCGTTGTCAAAGCTCCTTCAGGTTTTTGCTTTGTTATTATGGGGTATTGTGTGCAGATTGATGAGGGGAAAAAACTATTTAATACATTTTAGAATAAGGCATTTCAAAATGTGGAAAAAGTCAAGGGGTCTGAATACTTTCCGTACGTCAGAAGCCTAATGTTGTGCCCTATTCCCTATTCCCTAATCTTTACCCTTTCTTCTTCTGGTTAAAAGTCTCTATATAGTGTACTAGTATATAGTGTACTAGGCTGCCATTTGGGACACACTCAGAAGGGTTTCACTAAACAGGTTTCCATCCAAACGTTTTATGGGAGCAAAGTGCATGTTGGGAAAAAAAAAAGGCCTGATGGAAACAGAACATTTGTCGGTAAACTTTCCAAATGTCGACAAACCCAAAAACGCTAGAAAAGGTGGGATCTTTTTTGTGTCTGTAAAATGTATTATGCTTGAAATGGCAGTGGAAACACTTTAATGTGCAAATATTGATATAATAACCATCATATCGAAGTCAACTTGGAGTCACGCGATGATATGTTGTGTGGTGCTCCCACTACAACTCGGGAAACCATGCAGTTTATTAGGCTACAGATGAAATAAATGATGATGAACTTGAAAGTGTGGTGAAAGGGAACTGTAGAGAAAATAAGTCAAGGTGAATGTCTGGGACCGACTGCCTCTGAGATGGACAAACAAAATCCTGAGAGGAAATCTGATGTACCTCATGTACCTCATGTACCTCATCAGATTTCTCAGTGATGAGGTACAAAAGCACAGATGGCAATAAAGTCACAGACACATACATAAATAGAGGCAGAGAAGCCGTGTCACAGGTGTTGACATTTGCCCTAAATACTACTGCTAAATCATTAAAATCATCTAAATACTACTGCAACATCATCTACATACAACTAAATACTACTGTAACATAATCTATATACTACTAAATACTACTGGAACATCATCTAAATGATCTAAATACTACTAAATACTACTGCAACGTAATCTATATACTACTAAATACAACTAAATACTACTGCAACATCATCTAAATAATCAAAATACTACTAAAAACTACTGCAACATCATATAAATACTACTAAATACTACTGCAACCTCATCTAAATAATCAAAATACTACTAAATATTACTGCAACATCATCTAAATATTAATAAATACATTTTAGTCATTTAGCAGACGCTCTTATCCAGAGCGACTTACAGGTAGTGAGTGCATACATTATTATTTATTTATTATATTATTTCTTATGTTTTTTTTGTTTTTTGTTTTCATACTGCCCCCCCCCGTGGGAATCGAACCCACAACCCTGGCATTGCAAACGCCATGCTCTACCAACTGAGCTACATCCCTGCTGGCCATTCCCTCCCATACCCTGGACGACGCTGGGCCAATTGTGCGCCGCCCATGGGTCTCCCAGTCGCGGCCGGCTACGACGGAGCCTGGATACGAACCAGGATCTCTAGTGACACAGCTAGCACTGAGTTGCAGTGCCTTAGACCACTGCGCCACTCGGGAGACCCATGGGGCACTGCGATGCAGTGCCTTAGACTACTGCAACATCATCTAAATAATCTAAATACAACTAAATACTACTGCAACATCTAAATTATCTAAATACTGCTAAATTCTACTGCAACATCTATATACTACTAAATACTACTAAATACTACAGCAACATCATCTAAATCATCTAAATACAACAAAATACTACTTCAAAATCATCTAAATACAACAAAATACTACTGCAACATCAACATACAACTAAATATTACTGCAACTTCATCTAAATACTAATAAATACTAATACATACCACTGCAACATCATCTAAATAATCTAAATACAACTAAATACTACTGCAACATCATCTAAATAATCTAAATACTACTAAATACTACTGCAACATAATCTAAAAACAACTAAATACTACTGCAACATCATCTAAATACTACTAAATACTACTGCAACATCATCTAAATAATCTAAATACAGGTAAATACTACTGTAACATCATCTAAATACTACTGCAACATAATCTAAATCTAAATACTATTGCAACATCATCTAAATACTACTAAATACTACTGCAACATAATCTAAATTAGGGCTGACTGCAATTAGTCGACTGGTCAATTGTTTGGTCGTTATGCTGTTGATCGACCAAGATTATTTTAGTCGAGCAGTAACAAATATACATATATATTTACAGTACCAGTCAAAAGTTTGGACACACCTACTCATTCCAGGGTTTTTCTTTATTTTTACTATTTTCTACATTGTAGAATAATAGTGAAGACATCAAAACTATGAAATAACACATATGGAATCATGTAGTAGCCATAAAAGTGTTAAACAAATCAAAATATATTTTATATTTGAGATTCTTCAAAGTAGCCACCCTTTGCCTTGATGACAGCTTTGCACACTCTTGACATTCTCTCAACCAGCTAGACTCATGTGGTCTAAGCCTCCAGAGGCATGCAGAGGCCCAACCGAGCTCCCTACCTCATCGCCATGCCCCTCCCAAATGTTGTAACAATGCGGAGGGCTCTTTATAGCTCCGCATTGATATGATTGGTTGACGGTAGGTGGGGGCGGTACATCCTGTATAAACACAAACTCACTTCTTTGACAACAGCTCTGCACTGCTCCGCGATGCGCAATAAGTATGAATGCCCTGACTTCTGCTGAGGCCACATCACCGTAAATGCTGCATGACCAATGCAGATGTCGGATTGACCCAGATGCACAATGCACTTCACTCTCCAGAATGTGCTCTCTCCTGCCAATTTGAGCAAATTCATTGTTTCATAACTTCATTGTGTGAATCGTTTGCATTTGATTTTTTTTTATTTTTTTTTTTTATATATATATATATATATATATATATATATATATATATATATATTATTTTTTTTTTGGGGGGGATGGATCAGCTTAATATTGCAGATAGATTGTATCTTCTATCAATGTAATTGTCTGCATCACTTCCAATCCCCCATGTTTTTTTTTATTTTTTATATATATTCCCCTTTATTACTTTTCAACCCCACCATCCTTTCCCTACTTGGAGTAAATTAGTGAACAACAACGCCCAGGCCTCTACTTCCAGTCTATACTTACTATCTACACCTTATGGACAGAGTTAATTTTACAATAATTCTATATCCATATATATATATATATATATATATATATATATATATTTATTTATTTATTTTTTTGCTCCTGAACTTCTTCTACTATAAACCTCTCCGATCATGTTCATGATGTCCATCCGGTTTGCTTCTAAATGCCATATCTTTCTAACTGTGCTCTTTCCCAAAAGCTCCCAACATACAACCTATATACTTATTATGGACACAGTATGCTTACATTATTAGCTATCTTTGTTATTATTTGTTGTTATTTGTTATTAGTCCCATCCTTCAACTCTATTCAATACCTCCCATCTATCTCTTAACACCATCCATATAGGATTTCTATTTGCCATATATATTTCAACCATACTGTGATGTTTTACAAAAGTTCTGAACCTTTCTATTCTCATTGCTTCTACAGATTGTGAATTAAAAATAAAAAAATTTGCTAAAAGTATTATTATATTATTGATTGATTGACTATGACTTTTCAGATCACCCAGTAATGCTATCTGCAAGGTTAGTTCCAGGTAAATATTGCAATCCTTTAGCCATTCCTGGACCTGTGTCCAAAAATAAGCTACAAATGGACAGAACCAAAACAAATGATCTAATGATTCTATCTCTTCACAGCAAAATCTGCAGAGCTGGGAAGATTGTATCCCCCATATAAATAACATTCTATTGGTAGCAAGAATTTTATATAATAATTTAAATTGAAAGATTCTAATTTTTGAATCCGGTGTCGTTTTGCGTGTCAGTTCATAAACACTATGCCATGGGATCGGTACGTCAAAGATCTCTTCCCAACTATTTTGCAATCTATATGGGACGGCTGTCAATCCTTTGGTCCTTAAGTGAAACTGATATACTTTTTTATTTATCACAGTTTTCCTTAACCAATTATGTTCTTTAATGCAAGGCCGACAGACAAGTTCCTTACTTTCTCCCCCTTCAACTTTCCTCTTCCACTTTTGCGGTAAGGCTGCAATTATTTGGTTGTAATTTTGGGTAGAGCAGACATTTCCATATGTTTTTGTTAGCTGCATGTGCGACATAACTCCACCAGTCCTACCGATGATATCATTTACGAAGACTATACCTTTTTTAAACATTCTGTCAAAAAATAAAGGTTTTTTGTCAATTAGTATATTTGAATTTAACCACAATATTTGTTGCATTATTTGTTCTGTCGTTTCTGGAGGATTAAATTGAAATTGCAACCAACTTTCTATGGCTTGTTTTAGAAATAGTGACATTTGGGAGATTATTTCCTTTTCAAATAACTGAAAGTGAGAGGTTGTAATCTGAATAAAGGGAAAAAGGCCTTTCTTGAACAGTGGGTGAGACAATCTTACTAATTTGCTTGAGAACCAGTTCGGATTTAAGTATAACTTTTGTATGACTGAAGCTTTTAGTGATAGGTCTAATGCTTTAATATTTAATAATTTCTGTCCTCCGAATTCATATTCATTATATAAATATGCTCTTTTAATTTTGTCTGGCTTGCCATTCCAAATAAAATTGAATATTTTTTTCTCATATAATTTAAAAAACTGTTTACTAGGCGTAGGCAAGACCATAAGCAAATAGGTAAACTGGGATAATACTAAAGAGTTAATCAGGGTGATTTTTCCACAAATTGACAGGTATTTTCCTTTCCATGGTAGTAAGATCTTATCTATTTTTGCTAACTTTCTATTAAAATTTATTGAAGTGAGATCATTTATTTCCTTTGGGATATGTATTCCGAGTATATCCACATCACCATCAGACCATTTTATTGGTAAACTACATGGTAATGTAAAAATTGTATTTTTTAGTGATCCAATACGTAATATAGTACATTTGTCATAATTTGGTTTTAATCCAGAGAGGTTAGAAAATGTATCTAGATCCTCTATGAGGCTGTGGAGGGATTCTAGTTGTGGATCTAAAAGAAAACATGAATCATCTGCGTACAATGACACCTTTGTTTTTAAGCCCTGTATTTCTAATCCCCTGATATTATTATTGGATCTGATTTTAATAGCTAACATCTCGATGGCCACAATAAATAGATATGCCGATAGTGGACAACCTTGTTTCACTCCTCTTGATAGTTTAAAACTTTCTGAGAAATAGCCATTATTTACTATTTTACACCTAGGGTTACTATACATGATTTTGACCCATTTTATAAGAGATTCTCCAAAATTGAAATGCTCCAGGCATTTATATATAAATTCCAGTCGAACTTTATCAAATGCCTTTTCGAAGTCTGCTATGAATAGCAGGCCTGGTTTCCCATATTTTCCATAGTGTTCTATTGTTTCCAATACTTGCCTTATATTATCTCCAATGTATCTTCCATGTAAAAAACCTGTCTGATTAGAATGAATAATATCCGACAATACCTTTTTAATTCTATGCGCTATACATTTTGCTAGGATTTTTGCATCACAACACTGAAGTGTAAGGGGCCTCCAATTTTGTAAATGGACTGGATCTTTATATTTTCCACTTGTATCCTGTTTCAGTAATAATGAGATCAGACCCTCTTCTTGAGTGTCAGATAATCTACCATTTACATAGGAGTGGTTAAAACATGCTAATAACGGTCCTCTTAGTATATCAAAAAAGGTTTGGTATACCTCGATTGGTATGCCATCCAACCCTGGAGTTTTCCCGGACTTAAAGTCTTTAATTGCATCCAGAAGTTCCTCCTCTGTAATTTCACCTTCACATGAGTCTTTCTGTGTGGCTGTTAATTTGACATTATCAATAGAAAAAAAATCTCTACAATTAGCTTCAGTTAGAGGAGATGGAGGCGACTGAAAAGAAAACATATGCTTAAAATACTTTGTTTCTTCCTTCAAAATATCATTAGGTGAATTATGGGTGACTCCGTCAATTGTAACCAGTTTCATTAAGTTCTTTTTGGTAGCATTCCTATGTTGAAGATTAAAAAAGAATTTTGTGCATTTTTCCCCATATTCCATCCAGTTTGCTTTATTTTTATAATATATTACACTTGATCTTTCTTGAATAAGTTTTTCCATTTCTTTTTGTTTTTCCTCTAATTTATTCTGAGCCTCTATGTTACAGTTTTTATTGCCATCTATCTGTTCTGTTAGACTTTCTATTTCCTTTCTTAGTATAAACTCTTTTAACCTAAATTGCTTTTGTTTTCGAGATGAGTACTGAATTGCATGGCCTCTAAAGGCACATTTAAAGGTGTCCCATACAATAAGGGGATTCGCTGTACCTATGCATTTGATTGTTAGTGTATATCAATTCCCCATTACATACTGTATATCACCAGTAGTACATTTACCGTTAATTCCTATCATTTCTAATCTGCAATGTTTGTTACTTCGGTCACGGTAATTTATTTTATTGCATTCAATATTATTATTCCAGTCTTCCCGTTCTCATAGAAGTGGGCCCATAGGCTACCTGACCTGTGCAGACATATAGATGTGCCCATTTGGGGATCTGATAGTATTTCTGATTGGCTTAACGCACCACCACTAATGACCTGTGGAGCTTCTCAAAGTAATGTTTTCTTCACCTCAAACAGCAAGCAAACAAAGTCTGTTTTTACGTCCATTGAGAATTACAATAGTTCCTCAATGTATTTGAAAAATCTTTCCAGCTCTCTCCCTTTCGATAACCACTCAGCATGAAAGGGGAAAATGTCATGCTCTGATCCAGTGGAAATGTCAGAAAATAGGCCTACCTGATTACTTCTTATCAGTGCTTGACTTGGACTGAAATAGGTTCCAATACTCATTTTGGGTGCTGGTACTGTTTATATTTAGGTGCAGGAGCTCCACAATACTGTTGAGCTAATATTCTATAAGAGGAACAGGAGCTCAAGCAGTAGAAGATCTGAGGTGCCGGTACTCAGCTCCGGTGAGCTCCTGCCCAAGTCAAGTACTGCTTGTTAAGCTGTGTCTGTCCCAAGCTCACTGATGCAGGAAACTCTGAGGGCCCATAATATTTTATACAATGTTGCAAGTTTGCTAGTGCAAGCTTCAGGCTTGACCCAAGTTAATAGTTGATACAATGTTTCAAGTTCGTTGCAGACAGGCCAGGCCATGTGTAGACAATGTGATTTATAGGATATTTATTTTTATCAGGATATTTTCTACTTGCAGGCTGCAATGTTTTTGTTGGCTTTATGGAGGCTATTTTTTTTAACATAGTTTGGCAATGGCAATAAAAGTTACTTTTTAGGTTTGTATCATTTTCATTCAGATTTGGATCGAATTTTGATTAACTATATGACAATGATTTTGAGATATGAAGACGTTACTATTAATTAAATTAAACTGTTTCAGGAACATTTTCATATGAAAACCATAACTGGCACGCAGATCGGTAGAAATGGTAAGATAAATTGGCATTCCACATGAGAAAGGTTGCCGACTCCTCGTGTAGCCTATTACCGGCCACTTCAGGAGAGTAACGGCAGAATCTGTGAAAGCCAGCAGGAGCAGGAGGAGAATAGTTGGGTCAGGTTAGTTTTTTTTTATTCTGGTTATCTAGATCTCTGGCGCCCTCTTGAGACATTTGTCTTATTTTATCAAACCCTAAACTTAAAGCATCAGACAAGCTCAATGTACAGTGCATTCGGAAAGCAAACATTTCTAAAAACCTGTTTTCGTTTTGTCATTATAGGGTATTGTGTGTAGATTGATGATGAAAAAATGTAATTTAATCAATTTTATAATAAGGCAGTAACGTAACAAAAGAATTTGGAAAAAGTCAAGGGGTCTGAATACTTTCCGAATGCACTGTATATAGTTGATTTTGTTAAAACACATAGTGTGTCTATATATGGAAAAATACATGTTTCGAAATGTCAACCAATCGGTTGGTTGAAAGAACAGACGACTTTCGATCGACCAAGATTTGTTTTTGTCGGAGACAGCCCTAAGTTAAATACTACTGTAACATAATCTAAATAATCTAAATACTCCTAAAGACTACTGCAACATCCTCTAAATCTTCTACATACTACTAAATACTACTGCAACATAATCTAAATCATCTAAATACAATTGCAACATCATCTAAATACTACTACAACATCATCTAAATACTTTCTCTCTCCCTCTCGCTGTCTCCCCCCCCCCTTCTCGCTCTCTCTCTCCCCCCTCTCTCTCTCCTTCTCCGTTTTCTCTCAACACACTTGAGGAGACTTCAAACAGCAGTCTGAGGAGAGAGAGAGAGAGGAAGCAACGAGTCGCTCTGCTCTCTGTGGTTCACTGCCTCCAATTACCAGGCACCGTGAGAAGTTATGACCACCGCTCACACACACACACACACACACACACACACACACACACACACACACACACACACACACACACAGAGAATGTCTTCAAATTACCTAGGAAAGGAGGCCATTGCTCCCGCTGGCCGCGGTGCAGAAAGCCGACCCCAGTCTTTGTAGGAAGAACAACCTAGTAAGGAGTGTTTTGTTAACATGTCCTCTGTTTGTCATCCTGACGTGTCATTAAGCTTTTTTTTCCCATCTCGCTCTTCTCTTTCTCTCCTCTCATTTCTTCACAAGCTAAATGAATAATATCACATGTGGCTCCAGTCCAGCTCTCTCTGGCCTTCGGAAGGAGCGGGAGAAGGAGTGGCGGCGTGATGATCTAGCCTCCTGTACTGCTGCGGGGCTAGTCAGCGCTAAGCTAGACAGAGCAGGGGTAGTCAGCGCTAAGCTAGACAGAGCAGGGGTAGTCAGCGCTAAGCTAGACAGATCAGGGGTAGGTTAAGCTAGACAGATCAGGGGTAGGTTAAGCTAGACAGAGCAGGGGTAGGTTAAGCTGGTTAAGCTAGACAGATCAGGGGTAGGTTAAGCTGGTTAAGCTAGACAGATCAGGGGTAGGTTAAGCTGGTTAAGCTAGACAGATCAGGGGTAGGTGAAGCTGGTTAAGCTAGACAGAGCAGGGGTAGGTTAAGCTGGTTAAGCTAGACGCAGTTGCCATGTCGCAGTTGTAAATGAGAACTTGTTCTCAACTGGCTTCTTACCTGGTTAAATAAAGGTGGGAAAAAAGACAGATCAGGGGTAGGCTAAGATAGACTAGGTTAAGCAAGACAGATCAGAGGTAGGCCAAGTTAAACTAGGCTAAACTAGACAGAGCAGGGGTGGGCTAAACTAGACTCTCTCTCTCTCTTTCTCTCAGCCCCTACCCCAGCCCTCTCCTCTCTAAGCTTCTCTCTCAGAGTACTGCTTCCTCCCAGGCAGCCTGCAGTCAGGACTCTGGTCCCGGGGGACGGCCTTGGCATCTGGACTTGGCTGCTGATCCCTTTCCCAGGAAACAAACACTCCCTTCACACAGCCTGTCCCTCTCTCTCTGGTTAGAACACTCCCTTCACACAGCCTGTCCCTCTCTCTCTATGGTTAGAACACTCCCTTCACACAGCCTGTCCCTCTCTCTATGGTTAGAACACTCCCTTCACACAGCCTGTCCCTCTCTCTCTGGTTAGAACACTCCCTTCACACAGCCTGTCCCTCTCTCTATGGTTAGAACACTCCCTTCACACAGCCTGTCCCTCTCTCTCTATGGTTAGAACACTCCCTTCACACAGCCTGTCCCTCTCTCTCTGGTTAGAACACTCCCTTCACACAGCCTGTCCCTCTCTCTCTATGGTTAGAACACTCCCTTCACACAGCCTGTCCCTCTCTCTATGGTTAGAACACTCCCTTCACACAGCCTGTCCCTCTCTCTCTGGTTAGAACACTCCCTTCACACAGCCTGTCCCTCTCTCTCTATGGTTAGAACACTCCCTTCACACAGCCTGTCCCTCTCTCTCTGGTTAGAACACTCCCTTCACACAGCCTGTCCCTCTCTCTATGGTTAGAACACTCCCTTCACACAGCCTGACCCTCTCTCTATGGTTAGAACACTCCCTTCACACAGCCTGTCCCTCTCTCTATGGTTAGAACACTCCCTTCACACAGCCTGTCCCTCTCTCTCTGGTTAGAACACTCCCTTCACACAGCCTGTCCCTCTCTCTCTGGTT